>NC_071571.1:95845747-96068247 GCF_024509145.1 Vidua macroura
ATAAAATATGGGGGGGTGGGGGGGGGAAGGAAGGAGGGAGGGAAGGAGGGAGGGGGAGGAAGGAGAAAAGAAAGCGGATTCAACTTCTAATTCTGCCTAGGAAGAGCGAGAGGGAGGGTGGGGAGGAATGGGAGAGAGGGAGAGGAGGAGGAAGGAGGGGGGGGGGGGGGGGAGGAAGGAGAAAAAGTTTGGTCGGGTTCTCCTCTCGCCCGGTCCGGGTTCCCCCCCCGGGTCAGCTCCCGGCGCGGCGAGCGGGGTGCGCGGGGCGGGGGGGAAGGTGGGGTGTGGGATGAGGCAAGCCACAGACTGGTGACAGGGATGCCAATTTCCGCCGCCACTCCAAAAACTTGCTTAGGAAATGTTTTCATTTACAAGGTTAATTTTTCCTCCCTCTCTCTCTCACACACTCTCTCTCTCTCTTTCTCTCTCTTTTAAGTTCCTTATAAGACAAAGCTCTTCAGTCCTCTCGGCAGCAGCAGGGAAGATGCCAGTGGAGATGTGCAAAATAAATAAGATTTGATCAGTTCAATCTGTAGCCCAAATCCATTATCTTTCTTTCGTTCCTTTTTTTTTTTTTTTTCCTCCTCCTTTTTCTCTCTCCCCTTCTCCCCCCTCCTTTCCTTGATCACTTCTTCGTCTTCTTCTCCTTCTTCGCGGTGGAGAGCCGAACAAGCGGCGGCGATGAGACGGTAAATTCAGTCACTCCCCCCCTCTCAGGCTTTCTCCGAGATCAAAGAGTCTCAAAGCGCAACTTTCTCGCTCGCTCGCTGGCTTGTTTCAAGCTCGTGGATTTGTGTGTTCTTGTTGCTGTTGTTGTTGGGGGGGTTTTTGTTTGTTTGGTTTTTTTATTGCGTTGGTAATAGTTTGTTCATTGTGCAAAAAACGAGGTCGATCCAGTCTCTCCTTCTCCTCCCAGCACTTAGTCTAAGAGCAAGAAAGCAAATCATAAAAAGGAGTAAAGCCCCCATACATACATATACACCGGATGGGAAATGTCAGTCACTCCTCCACCTTCCAAACAGTCACAGATCAAACAGTGTCACCACCGGAGAGGACTACTTTTCTCTCTTGCTCTCCCTTTTTTTTCTCTTCCACAAAACGAAGCTTCTTCTGCTACTAAATATAATGCAAACACATTTTTTATCATGGAATTTTTTTTGCTGATCTCGATCTGCAACAGAAGAAAAAAAAAAAACCAAAAAACGAAAAACAACACACACACACAAAAAATTTGCCAAAACCAAGAAAAACCCCGGAGAGTGTGTGCAGAGAGGGAGGGGGGGAGGAAGAAAAGACATTCACTGAGTGGGACAGATTAACGTGAACTGTCCCCCCCCCTCTAAACTCCTGGGAGAGAAAGAGATCCACTCTCCCTCTCTTCTCTTTTCACTGAAATATAACACACATTCGGATCCCAGGGCTCTCAGACAGTCTCAACTGATAGACAGACACATCGAGCTGCTTTTCCTGCTTCAGTTTGTTACTCCTCCTCCTCTTGCCCACGTCACCCTGACAATTACAAATAGGTCTCACACAAACCCATACCTGTCAATCTTTTTAATTGCTTTGTTTTCATTTTTCCCCTTTCCCAGAGCTAAACAATATGACAAAAAAAAAAGTCTTAATACAGCACGGCATAAAAGATTCCTCATGTGAGACACGCGTTGAGGGGGTTGTTATTATAATCCACTTGCTGAAGTGCTGTGCAAGACGCATGTGCTGATTTAACTTCAGCAAAGGTCTTCTTCCAGCAAACTTAAAAAGAGAAAGAAAAAAAAAAGAGGCAGGCAGGAGATGATACTTCGCCGTGGCACACGTCTACCCAGCATTGAATTAAAAATGATTTATGGGAGATTACAGTTCATCCTTACTTTAAAATACCAACAGATTGCAGAGCGAGAACTGCAGCATATGAAACATACTGCTAATACATTTTGCACAGTATGTGTCTGGGGATTTATATAATGTTAGCTGCGAGAACAGAAGGGTTCTTCCCTTTTATTTTTTTTTTTTTAAGACAAGAAAGCAAATAAAAACTACCCAGCTGATTCCTAAAGGAAAGCACTTGGAACTGCAGTTTTGTTCTTTTTCGGGCAGAAGGGGATTTTCTTTCTTCTTATTACCGCATAATTAAGCGTCGAGCTGTTTATATTGGTAGGATGGAGTTAATTCCGGGAACTACACGCGACATCAATGCAACATCTCTATTATGTTGCCTTTCTCTACGCAATTGTACCAAGTTGGGATTGGCGGCTCTATCATAACACTGACTTCGGCCCCTTGACCCAGTTGATTCTCTGCGCAGGTTCCCTCACCCAAACGTAACCTACAGCGAGAAATGACTAAATTTTTTCTTCTTCTTCTTTTTTTTTTTTTTTTTTTTTTTTTTTAGAAGAAAGAAAGAAGCAAGAGGGGAAAGGGAGAGTAAGATTTTCTGACAGTATCAGGGATCAACCCCTGCGACCCAAGCAAACTGACAGCAGCCTGTTACCCTTCCCCTCCCGGCAGGACGGCGACGGCGGGAAGAGCTTCGCCCGTTTAAATCCCCTCCCGCGGCAGGCGCGGAGCCGCCGCCGCCGTCTCGGGGTTGATTCGTAGCACCTTGCGAGGAAGTGAAACGTTTCGCACGGAAGGGGCGGAGCGTCCGCCCGCGGGCAGCGGCTCCTCGGCGGCGGCTAATAACAACATTAGGAGATTAGCTGCAACTTCTCCCCACTTCTCTCTAACCTTTCCCGGCCGATAATTTACCGTGCTTTCTTTCTACTCTTTTTTTTTTTTTTTTAATTTCTCCTTTTCTTTTTTTCCTGGGTTGGGAGATACCCTCTTTTTGTAAACTAAAGAACGGGGCGGGGGGGGGTAATCCGAGGCGTTTCTCTGTCTGTCTCTCCCCCCTCTCCCCCTCCCCTGTTTTTAAACCCCTTAGTCAGAGGCAGGGTGCAAACTAAAAGCCACCACCACCACCACCATCATCTCCTTTAGGAGATATTCCGGCCCGCCGCACACCTGCCTCCCTGGCAAGGCAGAGCAGGCAGGCAGGGGCAGGCGCTGGCGGGACGGACCGCCGCGGGAGCGGGCCGGCCTCGCCCCTCGGTAGTGCCCTTGGCGGCAGAAGACGAGCGGCTGCTGCAGGGGGACCGTCTTGCCGCTGCTCCTCCGGTGGCGTCTCCGTGCGGCGGAGGGGCCGGCTGGGAGGGGAGGGAGAACCTGCTGCACGGGGGCTCTGTTTACGTACACACATAGCTGCGAGCGGGGAGTTTCTCCTGCCGGCGCGTCCTGCGAGCTGCCTGGAGAATCCCGAGTCGGAGCTCTGCCGAGTGGGGCGGGAGAGGAGAGCCGAGGCAGGGCATGAGTTTTAGCGCGAAAAGCGGCGCTTCGCTGAGTTCCCGGGCAGCGCGGTGGTGGTGGCGGCAGCAGCCGTCCTGTGCCGCGGCGGCTCCTGCCTGGTCCTGCTTCGGTGGCAGCTGGTCGCGGCCCATCCTGGACATGTCCTACTCCCGTCACTTTTTGGATTTCCAGGGCTCGTCCATCCCCAGCTCCATGAAGAAGCTGGTGGTGACTAAGCTGAGCCAAAACTTCAGGGAAGCGGTGACCCTGCAGCAGGACTCGCCCGTGCCGCTCCCGGGAGACGGAGACCTCCTGGTCAGGAACAGGTGAGCCCCCGTCCGCCCCCCCGCGCCCCGGCCCCGCGGCCCCCGCCGACTCCTGGCGCCTTGTGGCCTGCTCTCTCCCACATGCTCCCTCACTTCGGAGACCGGCTCCAAAGTTGTACCAGCCGCCATCTGGCGACTGTTAATTTCATTTTATTGTTGTTGTTTTGAACGGCTGGTGCTACGGCTCTGTCACCCTATCCACGTGTGTGGGGGTGACACTTCCTTCTCGTGTGGCGGGGCTGTGTGTGTTTGTCTGTCTGTGCGCGCCGCTCCCGGCGTGCGCCTGCCCGAAGGAAGAGAAACACCCCAGGGCCTCTGTGCCAAAGGGGGGGGAGGGGGCGGGGAAGAGGCGAGTTTTACGTTCGGTGAGTGCCAGGAGGGAGTGAGACGGAGGGAAGCGCTCGCAGGGCCCCTCCCTGGGGCCTGCCCGGGCTCGTTACACGCACGTAGTGCCCGGGGCATGAGCGTGTCCCCGGCGCACCCGCGCAGCACCCCGGCATCGCGGTGTGCGGGCGGGCCTGGCCCGGCCGCTGTCTCCTCGGCGCGGCCCCGCTGCCCTTTACGCCGCTCTCCGGCCTCGCCCCCGCGCAGCCGTGACTCACCGGGGAGGCCGCGGCCGGGCCCGCCGCCCGGGCAGCCCCGGCACCACCCCCAGCTCTGCGCGCCAAGCGCGGGCGGCGCGGAGGGGGCAGGGCAGCCCTCGGCCTCCCTCGCAGGACGTGGGGCCGCAGTTATTGGTGGCTTTTAGAGAGGAGTCGGGTCGGGCGAAGAGTGAGGAGGTGACATTTTGCTTAGCATAATACACCGTAAATCCCACGTTCCGGCGCGGTGACCAGCTCGCCGTGAAATGAAGACTCCGAGGATAAAACGTGCCTTCCCCCACAGCTGTCTCCATAAAACCTGTTTGTTCTCGGTGGTTCCTTCCTAGACGCCGTCCTTCCTTGCGCTAAAACTAAATCTTTTGAAGTTCAGAGGTTTCTCTGCCCACGAAGGGAAGCTGAAACTCCGGGAACTTCGGAGCAGACTGCATGGCTGGCACGGGAGAGAGCAGTGCTCTCAGGTTCTTGTCAAGCAAGGAAATCGTAGTAACACATAGTTTGCCATGTTCGCCGTGGGAGCCTAAAGATATTAAGCAGCACTAAGTTGGCTTGAGAACAATGCTGTGAGGTCTGTTAAAGCGGTGTGTGTGACTGTGCGTATGTGTGACATGTATGTGTCCATATGTAACACACAAATACAGGGTGAAGAAGGGATAAGGAGGAAGAACAGGGATTCTTCCAGGAGCTGACGAGAAAGCTGCTGTGACACTTTAATTCGATGCTGACATCCCCCACTAGGATTTCTGAGACCAAAATTCCCTCCAAACCTCAGAAGTCTTAAGACACTGTGTTGCTGCATCCACTAATGACTGAAACAGTGATGGTGTGCAACAGCCATCTGTCTGGAGTTACATTCCTTTCTGTGGAAGAGGTCCAAAGACTTGAGATACAAGTAGCAAGTGTTCTACCTGGGTGATACAAGGCAGAGCGACATCCTTGTTTCTCAACTCCCCTCCCTCCCACACATGCACTTGCAGTCTTTCCCATCCCACTCGCCCGCCTGCCCTCCTGTAAATTTTTAGAATTTATTCTTTTTTTTTTTTTAACAGCTTCCAGTGTAACTCTTCCCTTCTTCCTCTTCCCCCTCCTTTTGCTGATTGGGGTCCCTGGGTGCTCGTGGGACATGCACAATCATGGTAAAAGGGCTTGTACCACACTAAAGGCAGGAGCTGGTCCACAGATTCAGGCAGGCAGTTGCTGGGCTTTAACACACGTGTTCCTCTACTGGTACACAGGCGTGTGTTGGGATGAAGGGGAGGAAGAGGTGAGTGATGAAGTTTAGATGTAGAGTTCATGTATTTTGTATTACTTGTGGCATTTCTTCTCTCTTTAATGTTTTTTTTTTTTTTTCTGAAGAATACCACAGAAAACACAGAATTATGTTACTGTAAAACACTCACTGTGTACAAGCTGCAGCATGAAGCAAGTTCTGAATGTTTTCCCCTTTCTCTGTCACTCTGGGGAAGGACTATCCCATCCCGAAAGGATAAGTCCCTGACTATTTAGTTTAAAAAAAAAAAACAAACAACCAAGTTCAAATATGATTATACATTTTCTTATAGGTAGAAGCATATAATTAAAAACAAAACAATGAAAGACTGGGGTTCCAAGAGGGCATTTACAGATTTGTTCATTTTAGTACCAGTCACGCCCATGAATAGTATTAATTGCTTTGAGCTTTTCATGCAAAACAATCGTCATTCACCACAGTAAAATCTGGTTTGGGATTTATGGGAATAGGAAATTAAAATCTGTGTGTGGATAGATATTTTAAAATGAGATGCAGTTAGGCGAAACTTTCTTCTGATTTAGAGAGCTAGGTCAGCAACTCTTATTTCTACTTTTTTATACAGAAAAAAATAACCCATCTTTTACTCAAAAAATCCTTCAAAATTAGAAATTAATTTAACCTATTTTTTTTACTTTGATTCTGTGTAGGAGAGAAAAGGGAGGGGAAAAGGTGATAAATCCTTAGTGAAGCCATTTAAGTTTCGTATGTCTGTTTGTCCTGTTTACTGGGGGGAAAAGAGGGGAGGGTGTGAAAGCAAGGGTTTTCCATTTCATTGCAGGAGAAGGGCCCAAGGCTGTGAAGGTTTGGTCTTTCTTAAAGTTGTTGGGGGATTTTCGAGATTTTCTTGATGAAGTGACACATTTCATTGCCAAAATACCTGTAAGAATTTACTTTTGGGCTGGAAAATGGGAACAAAGTTTATAGAAAAGGGAGTAAGAGGGGTTGAGAAAGTTTCTTTTTTCGAGCTAGGGGACTAAAGGGATCACAGTGGGAAAAGTGGAGGGCTATTCCTGCTGGGTGTTTGGTCTAAATAATGTTTTTTTTGCGTAGTGCTGTTTTGGATGACTTTGTTTTGTCTGTGTTTAAGACTGTAATGCTGGTTTTCGGTGTCTCACTCTTTGTTGTGGTACACAAAACAGCATTTCTTCCCCTCGGCAGCGTCCTCCTGTTTTCTATAATAAACAGTACGAGGGGTTTCAACACTGTTGAGTATAAATAAAATGGGTGACTCAATGTGCATAATTATTTCGAGAAAAGCCAGTCTCAGGCTTTTTTCACACCCTGCCTCAGGTTTGCATCTTGAAATGTAAGGAGCAAAACTCAACTAGAAACTTCTAAATTAACGGACAGATTTAAAGTAAGAAAGTGAATGAAAGCAACATAAAAGATCTGGAAGGTGTCTTAAAACCCACTAGCACCCCAAGTAATTGTTTCTTCTGTGCTCTCTACTTTCCTCAGTCTCAGAAGTTAGTAAACTGATCTTCAACTTGTAATTCATACTTTTTTCTACTTTTAAAAGCAAAATAATCTGTGAAACTGCACGCACATCCTACCACCCCACTTCTGTCAGCTGGAATGACAAGGCAAATTAGACATTATGTTTTAATCCAGACGGTGTGTATGATCGTTTTAATGTGCAAGGAATCTAAGACTAAACAATCTTATTAAAAAAAAAAAAAGGGAGGGGGGGGTGGGGGAAGAAGCCCGTACAATGCGACCAGGAGTTAAGAGTTTGCACACAATAAAACGGAGGTTTAAAAAAACAATAGGGCGTGAGGGATAGACGGCAGGCTGCGCTGATTAATAGTGATGAACCCAGAAGCCCAGGGAGGATCATTTCCCGTGGCACAGCCGCCCCGCAGAGACGGGGGGGGAGCGGCTGTGTGAACACGCGTGTCTGTGTGTGTGTATGTACGGATGAGTGTGCGGGGGGCGGGTGGGCGCCAGCCCCGCGGAGAGCCCACATCCCCTGCCCGGCGCGGCGGGGAGCGGCCGGGCAGCGCCAAGTTGCGCCGCGGCCCCGCAGCCGCACGCACAAGTTGCGGTGCGGCCCGGGCGGGGAAGGGTTCGCATCCTCTCCAGCTGCAGAACAAAAGCAGCGGTGTGTGTGCTGGAGCCCTGCTCGGCAGGCGCCTGGCCCCCCGCAAGACTTGCCCCTTCCCCGCACGCAAAGTTTTTGTCCTTAAGAGTGTTTGTTGTTCTACCTGCCTTTGTGCTCCGGCCGCCGCCGTGCAGCGCCGAGAAGGGGAAGGTCTTAAAAGCAGGGGGGGCTTGTTCTCCTGTCGCTGCGCTGCCTGCCCGTGTCAGGGTGCGCTGCCCCGGCCGCGGGCACGGCTGCTCCGCGTCCTGCCAAGGCAGAGGCGCGCCGGGAGCGTGAGGAGGGAGGCTGAGCCCGGCGGGGAGCCGGGACCTCCCTTGCGGGTTGGGGCCGGGGGCACAGCGGGCGCCCCGGGCTGCCCTCGCGGCTACCGAGGGCACGGCTAGACGAAGCCGTGAGGCCGGTGAGGGGGCGAGCACAACTCCCCACCGGGCTCTCACCCTTCGCTCCCCTCCCCAGAAGTTGGGGTGTAAGAGCGGGAGGAGGCTGGTGCAGCGCCGGCACGTCTCGCCTGGCGCCCGAGGGACGCAGTCTGCCTCGGAAGCTGCAACTCCGTTACCAATTTTTATACATCTTTTAGCACTCCTGTACGGGAGTCACCGCAGAGCGGGATAATAGAAATTTTTTTGTATCCGCGGACAAGACGTAGGCATTTTTTGTTGCGGCGGAGCGGCGAGTTAAAGGCAGGATAACCGAGAGCTACAGTCACTTTTACCTATTTTATGTATGGATATGTTTACGCTTACGTGTCTTTTTATACATAACATTGGTGAAAGTTTGAAGCTCCCCATGCTGTAAAGAATGAAGAATATCAAAAGAAGCAAAGCGGTTTTAGTTCTCCTCACTCTGTGTGCAAGCAATTTAAAACTACACACATATAGGAGCTGAGCTTGTTGCTAACTGCAACAATGAAAAGTGCACTGTTTGCCTACTTCTGCAGCTTTTGCGTGGTGTCAAGTACACCTTTTAGGTTGTCACATCCATACATAGTAACAGTCCTGGCATTTGCTGTTTCATGTGTTTCTTTTTTACATTTTTCAGTTAGCAGAACCTTCCCCAGTCTCTCTTCTCTTGCCTGTGTAAAGATAGTTACTTAAGAAAAAAAAAATCTTTGCATTTTAGCTAGATCATAACTTTGTTTTAGGCATTATCTCTTAGCGCTTAATCAAGTTGTGAGAATGTCTTTATCTTTCTCTAAAAAAAAAATTGCCATCCGTTTTCACCTGTTAGAGGTCAGTAGGACTTGATATTCAGTTTTGCAATTTTACTCCTTCTCTGCAAGGTTGTTTTGATGTGTTGCAAGTAATTTATATAAAGAAAAATATTTTAACATTGACATTAGCTACATCAAAAGGCAAATTTGCTGTAGTGACTCCATCAATTAAAAAGTACTTGCCTACAGTAACATGACCTTGCAAATGACATCGATAGTTAATATGATCATTAGTCATTAACAGTATTATTATATTCAAAATATAAATTTGTTGCCAGAATCCACTATTTACTGCTCTGCATGTTTCATTCTTCTGTGTTTTCAAATCTTGTATGAAGCGGTCGGTTAATTTTCATGCTTTAATCTTTTACAGATTTATTTTCAGCTTGTTTAGCTTGGTCAAGTGGACCTAAGGAAAATATAAGGGGTTTTGTTTTGTTTTGGTTTTACTTTTTACAGCTTCTTGTTGTTTCTTTTTGTTTAGAAAATTTGTCTGTAATTCTAGAATAACAGAATGGAAACTATGGAAGTCTGATGAAAGTAATCTTTGGGGCGTACTCGTTATTCAAATATACAGACAATCAGAACAAATCTTGTACTTATCCCACAAATTTGAATATAAGGTTTCTCATACAATGAAAACTTGGTAAGGAGTAAATCTCGTTAAAACATTTTTGTTTTCTTCTAGATTTGTCGGCATCAATGCATCTGATATAAACTACTCAGCTGGTCGATATGACGCCTCAGTTAAACCCCCCTTTGATATAGGCTTTGAAGGTGTCGGTGAAGTGGTAGCGTTAGGACTCAGTGCTAGTGCAGATTACACGGTGGGTCAAGCTGTGGCCTACGTGA
Organism: Vidua macroura; assembly: GCF_024509145.1. Lineage (NCBI taxonomy): Eukaryota > Metazoa > Chordata > Aves > Passeriformes > Viduidae > Vidua > Vidua macroura. Next base: position 95,855,451 of record NC_071571.1, read on the forward strand.
AAGCAGGTTCCTTTGCTGAATACACAGTTGTGCCAGCCAGACAAGCAGTCCCTCTACCCTCAGTGAAACCCGAGTTTCTCACTTTAATGGTAAGTGGCGCAACTGCATACCTCAGTTTGAAAGAGCTGGGAGACCTGTCTGAAGGCAAGAAGGTTCTGGTGACAGCAGCAGCTGGAGGAACAGGCCAGTTCGCTGTGCAGCTTGCAAAAAAGGCAAAATGCCATGTAATTGGAACCTGCTCCAGTGATGAAAAGGGTGGCTTTCTGAAATCCATTGGCTGTGACCGTACCATCAACTATAAAACTGAAAATGTCGAATCTGTGCTTAGGAAGGACTACCCCGAAGGTGTGGATGTGGTGTATGAATCTGTTGGAGGAAAGATGTTTGACTTGGCTCTCAATGCCTTGGCTATCAAAGGGCGCCTGATAGTTATTGGGTTTATCGCTGGCTACCAAAACCCCACTGGCCTCCCGCCTGTTAAAGCAGAGTTATTGCCAGCAAAACTATTGAAGAAGTCTGCTAGTGTCCAGGGTTTCTTCTTGAACCATTACCTTTCTGACTACAAAATGGCTCTGCAGCATTTGCTCAAGATGTATGAAAGAGGAGACCTGGTTTGTGAGGTGGACTTTGGAGACATGTCTCCTGAGGGCAAGTTCACTGGCCTGGAATCTGTATTCCGTGCTGTAGATTACATGTACATGGGAAAAAACATTGGAAAAATTGTAGTTGAATTACCTCACTCTGTCAACAGTAAGCTGTAAAAACAGAACAATGATATAAATCAGAAGAGAGAAAATGGGCACTTTATGTCTCAGATTTACTAGAAACAATTTCTTTTTTAAGCTTAGTAGTGGATATTATATTAAAAAACAGCATTAAAGTGTTAATAAAAAGGGATGAGTTTGTTGGGGGATTTGTTTGTTTGTTTTTATTTTCATAAAAGTGTTTAAATCAGTGGCTGTAGCAGGGACATAATGGGCCTGTGTTTGATACTGTCACTTAGGTTAGCATGAGACAAGAACATTGTTCTTGACAGAATAACTCTTGATGCAGAGGCAGATTTAGTCTGTCAGCCTGATTTGATAAGACTTCATCTGTAGTTCAGCTCAGAAAAAAAAATCTTTCAGCAATTTTGATTCTCTGATTTAAAAATAAAATTGTTAGAACAAGCATAAGTAAAGAGTTGTATCTTTGGGTTGCTCTATTAATCTTTTGAAGTTCTTGGGAAAAAAATGCTCTTGATTTTCTGTCACAAACATGATAATCATAATTCAGTTGCATCATGGATCATAGTAATATTCCTTGACTGGTTACACAGGGAAATTTATCCTCCAATTCTGACATGTCAGTAATATTAAGCAACTTGATTTTTTTTTAATCCTGTCTTTCATAACTATAAACAACTGCGCAATTTTCTGTTAAATCTTTAACTACAAGTTGCAATATAGTCTCATTTTGTTGCCTTTTCATTTTCCACTGTTACTGTTTATTGTCCAGTCTCCCCTTTAGTCAGTATTTAAAGATTATTGGAATGGGATTTGGAGCCATGTTCATGTGTGTTCAGACCGTGTATATTTTTTGAAGATTAAATAAAGTTTTAAAAGCTATTTAAATATTTGTGGCATTTATTCATAATTATATGATTCTTGCTGACTAGCTCTTTTTGAGATATTGTGTTTTTCAGAGTTATTTGACTGGTCATTCTTGAAGGGACTTCCCATAATCAGGCCGCTACTTCTGCTTTTACCAAATACTGCTTCTGCAGAAGCCCACTTACAAAGAGCAGGACCATTTTAAATCTATAGTCACAATACCTGGTACACATACTGATGCTCAGCCATGCATTTCCTAGCGGGTGCAGTTTAAGGGTTTTGGAAAGTTTCAAAAATTCTTCCTCACCTAGTGAATATTATTAATAGTACGTACAGTGGGAATTCCAGCTAGAAGCATAATATTTTCCAGAACAATAAAATACTTGAAACTGATTGCTCTACATCTTTTTTTCCATAGCAAACTTTTAAGATCATAAAGGCCAATTTTGCCACATCTTTTGAAATTACATTCATTTGTATGCAGTTGAAGAGATGGAAATTTCCTAAGATCATATGCCTCGTAATAAACATAATGATAGACTGATAATGTCTAGGACTTGAAGGAAAAAATCCAGGGTAAACTTAATTTTAGGGCATTATTCAGGACTGACTGTGTGCAACATTTTTGATTGTAACACAGGAAAACAGATTTTATTCAGTAGTGCAGACAGAATACTATTTTAAATTTTGATTTAGTGCATTCTTAATGTAAATTTTTAGTACATATGTAATTAGCATCATAAAGAATTATGTACAGTGGTGAACTGTCCCTTTCTTGGGCCATGCCTGACTACTAGGTTTAGTCTCACTGGTGATTTTGGGGAAAGGCAGAATGTATTGAGTCTTTTGTGACCATTTTTCTCTCTTACTCAAGGTAAGCATCAAACCACCATGATTTTTTGTTTTAAGTAAGATCTGCTGTTAGAAACATATTTCCTCTTTCATCTCTGATAATACAAATATTGTGTTGTGTTTGTGTTTTGCATAATTAGAAAGGTATATTGGCCTTCCAGCTAAATGCTAGAAGGATGCCAACACTCAAGTACCATACAGAGCATGCAAAGTTCTCAGCATTTTATTCCTAGGCATGTGTGATGTCTTTCCTTGTTCAGGGGAAAGTGAAGTCCTTGGTCATTAAATGCATCTTAAAAAACAAGGTTGGTTGGGATGTACTGGGGCAAAATAAAAAAAAAAATTAAAAACCAAACCAATTGGTTACATCTATGATATGTACAGAAGAGTTGCATGAGTAACAATTTTTTCAAATTAAATTCCTGCAATCAAATGCCAAAACCATCCAAGTGGCACAATTTTCAGATGTGTTGATCACTGTCAGTTCAATAGATTTGGTGTTTCTGAGGCAGTAAATTCCATATGTTTTTGTCATAGAAAATTCCTCCTGTTACAGGATTCTGTTTGGACATACATTCTACTTTCTTTTTAATACGTTACTTCATATATAACATTGCATAATGCAACTGCCCCAGGCTTCTTCACTGATCAAAACAGGAAAAGAGAGGGACCTTTGGAGGGTTCACATGTATATATTCAGATATGACATGTTGTTCATTTTAATTTTGGCTTCAGATTGTTGTTTAGCCCTTTCATACTGATCACAGCATTAATAAAAGGTTTACATTTGTTATATGCATAACTTGGATAGCCCATGTACAAATTTTGTAGCCCTTTTGGTGTTTAGGTTAGGCTATGGTGATTTGGCTTGTCTTTTTTATCAAATGTTTATGTTAAGCTGAAGGGGTAGCTCAGGGTCAACATGGTAACTCTTCCATGAATGAATATGGAATGAAGAAGTAATTTTTGTTTTTAAAGATACAACTTCTGTGCTTCCAATTGTTGAAAGAGAGCATTATCAATGGGGAGAGGTTGAAAAGTATTTCTTAAACATGCAGATAAGGCCTTTTTGATGAGTTTCATAATAAAGTTTGGCTTGTAGCAGGGGGAAAAACCCCAAGTTCTCTTTATTTAAAAGTACATTCTGCAAACTTACAGTTGTGGGAGCAGGGCTGCCTTTGAATAAGTAAGCTATGATGGATTTAAATAATGTTTAAATATTAGATGCCTAGGAAAATGTATATGGCATGCACACACTGAGAGGTTTAAATGATGATAGGACATTGAACATACAAGGAAAAGAAATACTGTAGAGTCACAGCAAGGGATTAATAACAATACACTTAATATGCTTGCAAAAAAGGTGTATTAAAAGCTGTGTGCACAGTGGGGACTTAAATGATTAAAAATAATAATACATTTGCCTTGGAAGTACTAAGTATACTATATGTAGAAAGCAGGGATTTAAATAATAATACTATTAATAATAGCAGCTCATTGAGATGTGGTTGCTAGCACTACATCCTAATTTTACCTTTCTAAATGAATTTGCTACAGAGGAATCTGGCATTGTTTGCTGAGGCTAATAACCGAATTTCCCTTCCCTACACACATATGCTTCCATGGAAAAACAACAAAGAACTAGATGAAGAGCTGGCTTTTTTCCTGAGTCTGTCACATGTGTGCATACGCACGCGCACACGGACACACACGTACTCACTCGCTCTCTCCTGGCTTGCAACCCTCAGCACATTTTACAGATATGCTTCCTACTTAATTGCTATGCTGGATTCTCCTAATACCTTTCTGAATCAAGTTGGGTTTCTACCAAGCAATATTTTGCTGTATGTTTGTATGTGTGCAAATGTGTGTAATGTATATGCACATAAAGTGTATATTTAGTAAGTGGATATGAATAACTGCTGTGTCATGTAAATACAGATAATTGCAATCTCTCAAGGAAAAGTTTGCAGTAGTGTTTGCAGATATTATATATTTTCCTACTTCTGTCTGAGGAGTAAAGAAATTTCTCTGCTGAATAGCTGTTACTATCTATTTTACAAGATTTACTCATTTTCAGGTACCTAATGTAGCTGCTAGCATGCATGCACGACAATACAATTTATATGGTAAATGGAACCAAATAATGGCTTCACTGAATGTTATGGCTGCACTGAAGGGAAATGTCACGGTAAATAGCTGCCAAATTATGGATCATGCCGAAGTGTCACAACTGCACTAAAGACAAATAGCACTAGAGGCTATTGCCACTGTGACGCTTTTGAGTTATGAAGAAGAGGAGCAGCCTGATGTGAGCCTCTTTGTGTCCTCATTATAGCAAAGGGTTACTGGTGCAGTGTACAAGAAAACCTAGTCCTACGTGGTGGCTAGTTATTAATCTGTTCTTTTTGAATCCAACAGCTGTAGCAAACCAGAAAATCTTTTCCTTGCTTTATGAATACATATAAACACATACAAACAAAGAAAAACCTGCAGGTTTTATTAATGTAAATGTGTACGGGAAATGACTAGTAATGGAAAAATGTTGTAATAAAATAATCTAATCAAAGAATATTATTAAATTTAATATCATATGTGTCTGAAAGCTTTAGTTGCTTCTTATGCAGATAGATGTGTGAAATATAAGCAATAATGCACTTTCTCTCTTTGTAAAGACTTGAGTAGTAAGGACATTACCAACTAAATTGCTTCTTCTAAACTGAAGTGTGTCCCGGTTTCTTTCATTTTAATGGGAGGGTAATAAAGATGAAAGACTAACATTTTAACTGATGGATCCCTTAAGCTACAGAATAGAAATTTATTATGTTTTGAGGGAATATGCTAAATGCTGAAATGTGGAAAGAAGCAGGGAAATCCCAGGTAAAATAAAAGCAATGTAACTTCTTTTTTCATTGTTATTATTATGACATACTTTTGTGAATGGAAAACTACATACTGCTCTTACTTAATCTGAGAAAACGGCACTGATCTTTCTTTTGAGAAAAAAATGGGAGGAGTTACTTGAAAAAAAAAAAAGATTTGGAAATGGAGGGACATCACTCAGCAAGTGGTCGCTTCTCTCTACGATCACTTTTCAAATCCTGCCTGCAGTGTTCAGGGAAGTGAGTTTGATGCTCTGCACACTATTGTACACACCACAAACGTACCATCCATAACACAGCACAATTGTCAGTTGCTGTTTTACAGAGGGGCCAGGGCTGAACAATCATGGTGGATAAATTACTTTTCTATTCTACAGCAAGTGGCTTTCCTACCATGTGAAGCTTAAGGTCATTGGCAGGGCAGCGAGGGGGAAGCTTATATATTAGTTAAAACTACTGCACTAATAGTGTTCAGATAGAGGAACTAAACAAATTAATTAAAGCTAGGTTTGTTCTTTGAGATGGGGGGATGATTTGCAGAGATATTGTACCAAGAGACACTCATGTATACGTATATATGTATATGTATACGTATATGTATATGTGTATGTATGTATTGTGCCTTACTATGCCACTTCTTGCTACAATATTCCTGTAGATAACTTGTTTTTTTTTTCTTTTGTTCTTTGATATCTGCATTAAAACCTTCATAATTCATGACTGAAGAAATTCTGATTTCAGAAATAAGAAAATATTCTCTGAAGATTTTAAAACTTTAGTAATAGAATCTGCTTACAATTTTTGCAGTGTTGTCTAAGGGGGGATGGGAAGAAAAACCTGTCAAAAATTAGGTAGAAGATCCTTGAATTGCAATTAGTGTGCCCAGAATTTATTTTATGTGCAATGCAGTTGCAAGTAGCTGCTTCTTATTAAATGAAAATCCTGTATTATGTACTTCAGGAACATTCCGACTAATGAGTATGTAATGTCCTTAGTGTAACACAGAACTTCTTTTTGTGTTCACAACCACAAAATGCTGGAAACTTGACAAATGATATCATTTAAGACAGATGCCTGCCTTAGGGACCTGTTTTTTGGCTTCCTGTTTCTGGTTTTTATTTCAATAACATTTGTAATTGCCACAGGATCTGTACCTGCGTAGTGTTTTAACTCCTTCACATATGCCCCAATGCATTAACTCCTTGGGTAGGTACCCGGGAATATTTTCTTTTTTCTTTTTCCTTTTTCCTCCCCAGCTGGTGTGTTCTTCCTGCCTCTCACAGGCGCAGCTACACACATAAATAAAAGCTGGATCTTATTAGGCCAGATGAAATGGTAATGTCGAAGGGGGTAAACACTTACTGCACTTGCTGTGTTTTACTAGTGCAGAAGTACATCTAGACCAGGCCCAAGGCAAAACCCAAGAAACTGTGAGGTACAGCCTGCTGGTTCTCAGTGAGAGACAGCAGAGTTCTGTGTACATGGTCTAGGCACACAATATCTTGATCTCAGTTATACATTTCAATGTATATTTCCCCATTAAACTCACATTCTTTACTTAGGTTATAGGGCAGGAGAATTTTTGACATCACTTCAGTTGATGATGCATATAAGGGGCATTTTGGCAGTGCTGGTTCAACACAAGTTGTAAGTTGCTGTGCATCCAGCGGAGCCTGCTTCATGTAAAGCCCTTATCACAGGACAAGAGCAGTTTTCAGCTCCCCAGGCACTCAGCATGGATCCTGGCAGACTGCAAGCAACATTCCCACAATCCATAACAGCTCAGAGGTTTTGGTGGGGGTTTATATCATGTTCTTTCTCTCTTTTTTTGTAGGTCTTACAAAAAAACATTAAAAATGGGCTGTGTACAAGAAGCTTACGTGAGTCTTTGTAGGTGAATTTTCACTGAGCCACTTCACTGAATACTGCAGTGTGCAGTAATAACAAAAAAAGTCTTGGAAAGAGCATGAGCTCTTGGCACCTATTCTGCAGGTGAGACTTTTCTACTTGTCATAAGCAGTTACCTCTCCAGGACTTCCAGTGTTTTCTGATGTCATTTTGAAGCACAAACTCTGTGTTCAAGCCTTCTGTCATAGGACATGCAGACCCATTGCACCTGTACTCCTAAGACAAGTTTATCCCATGAAGTGCTGAACAACTGTATCTTTCTTGAGAACTGGAGCTGATGACTCTAAAAACCTCAAGAAATGTCTCTGTTTACTGCAAGACCAGACAGCACATCATAAAAACCTACCCTCCAGGCTTTCTGTAAGAGAAGGAGGGGAAGTCTTTATCTTCTGTCACAAGAGGGAGGTCAAAAGGACCGAGCAAGTGCCAGACCAAGTCACTTCTGCTGTTCTAGGGTTCATTTTCAGAGAAAGTAGGCAGGCACACAAATCTCATTATGCGTTACGAGGATCTGTGCAAAGGCTTCTTGTGCGCTGTCTTAAAACCATACCCCTAAGGGACTCATTCACAAAGGGATAGAAGGAAAGGAAATTTGTATATTTTCTGGAAGCAGTAAGACATGACATGCAGCACGGTTCTGGCTGATTACAGCATGCCTCAGGTGAGCTGGGAGGCACGAGGCTGCCAGCCAAGTGATTTCAACCACCCAAGAAAGAGAACTCCACAGAAATGCATTGTGTGGCATGTCTGATTGCTGCAAAGAAAAACACTCCAACTTCATTCACACTGGCATGGCATTATTGGCATGACTGTTCCTGGCAGCCTATTGGAAAGTTTTATTTGCATCCAGAGTTTTGAAGGCCATTTCATAACATTAAACAAGAATAATGCTGAAAATGCCTAGCTTATTTGCCCCTTGACACCTGTGTGTAATCCCTCATTGAAGCCCTAATGAGGGGTTCTCCTTGGGTTGTGTTACTTCCAAAATAACCCCTGCATACAAGCAGCCTAAGGTGCCTTTCCTGCCTGCATAGGGTGTGGCAAGAGTAGCCAGATGAAGGTGGATAAAATACATTATTTTTCCTGTATCCTCAGTAATCAGGATGCAGAGTCAGTTACTGGATCATTTGACTTCTTACTGAGCTGGGAAACCTCAATCTGCTATCACAAGTGCCTACAAATAAGAGAGATATTGAGTTGGTTTCCTCTCCTGGGAATGTAAATGAGGAACAAGAATAAAGCTCTTGAAACAGTGTAAAAACAGTCTCTGAGGAGAACCTGACTCTTGTTTCTGTGTGTGTGCTCATGCTGCTGGAAAAAAACAGTTTTAATGCACAGACCTGCCTAACCTCAAATTGTAGTGAAATTTCCCAGGGCCTTCAGATAACTCCCGAAGTCTTGGGAAATTCAGTTCAGTCAATGCAGAAATAGTGTTTGCATATTGTAAGAGCTATGGTGGCAATGGCAGCAGCTCTGAGCTCTCAAATGATGGGTGGTGGCAAAGCAAACCTTGCTCTGGAGGAACTGCTAAAAAGACAACCCTCCAGTTCCCAGATTCTCTCAATGAATTGGACTATGAGGGACAGATTATTGTCCATCCTAGTTCAAAAAACCAGATTTTCCCCTCATTCCTTTAAATCACAATCTTGACTTACTTGGTAGCTACTTTTTCATTCCCTTCTCCCTCTTTCTCTCTGCTTCCCTCCCTACACCAAACAAAAAATAAAGAGTGAAAATAATAATAGAGAGGGAGGCTGCTGGAAATGTTTCAGGCTTTTCTCTCCCTCGTCAGGAGGGAGTAGGTCAAGTTGTCTTGTAATATAAGTAAACCTAATAAGGCACAGAGTTTTGCCTATATGCTCTGCAACAAAATTTGAGTAGATTTATGGCAAATATATACATTTTACATTTTCCACAGAACCAGACAATTTTTCTTTACAATGTGCATGATCTTTTCTAGCTACGCAAGGGGAAAAAAGACCAAAACAACCCACCAAGTTGTTTTTCCACTTGTGTGATTTAATTTGCAGTGTCTCTCATTCTGTTAAAGTGATGAGGCAACTTCTTTGGCATTTCTTCCTTTCTTGTTTGTGAAAAGCTGCGATGTTCAGCAGTCACAAAATACGCATCATAGTGTAAAGAGGAAAGAGCCAAATATTCGTCCTTTTCCACGAACTTGAAATTGTAGCAATACAAAACATTTCAGCATTGGGTCACATGGTATGAAGTAGAACCCTGTAAGATGAGTGGTGTGCTGTAGATAAAAGATACTGTAGAGACAGGGATGTATCTAACAGGCGCAAAAAAAGGATGCTGATAGTGGTGTGTCCAGGTGACCAGAGGAAAGCCAAAGTCTGTGCTTCACCTCACATGAGTTCAGGTCTTTTCCCCTCCCAGGTAAATCAGATACAGTCCTAAATCTAAGAGAAGTGCTTCACAAATATACTGCAGTGAGCACTAATGCCAGTGTCCTTGCTTTATAGATTATTTTCGTCCATCTTCCTGGCATTATGTCACATTTCCAACTAATTACGGACAATGTAAGGTGGGAAGGTGAAAGCAATTATTTCGTTGCTTCCAGAAATGGAGTCAGAACTTTACCAGTCGTATATAAATGGCAGCAGTACCTTTTCATATTTTCAGTAAACAAAATGTTTATAGTGCCTTCAGGATGGCTGGAGGGGAATGGTCACTCAGGCTTAGATTTTTTTGGAGCTTCTCATCATAATTTTGCCAGAGTACAGCTGACATCCATGCTTATCCAAATGATGGAAAAGTTTCTTGGTCCGTGAAAACTAGCCGTACTGTACCAGAGAGAATACAGAAAATGGTGCTGTTCCAGTGCTTTCCTATCTGCCACACTGTAAGTGCAAAGGTTGAACAGCCCCCAGTCCTGACGCTTGCACATCAGGCAATATGAATGAAGGTCTGAAAACAAGCATATTTGTTCTAAGAACCTGTGTCACTCCAAGAAAATACCATTTCAGAGTGCTGTGGGTGACTTAATCTCTTTGTTCAATGCTGTATTTAAAAAAAACTACCAACCCTAACAGTCCTATTCTCTGTCCCAGGGCTGCCCTGGTTCTGTGCCTGGCAGGCTGGCTTTGCTCTGAAGCACACCAGCTCTCCATACCTTGTATATTTTAATGCCGACACTGATCTTCAATCAGCTTTGCTCTGGCCTTCCAGTGAAAATATGCCAAAATGTCATAGGTTTCCAAATGAAATGCAAATACTGAACTTTCTGAAATTTACTGATAGTATTTTACTCCTTTACTGCATCTGAGCTGTACCAACGAGGCACATCGGAAACAAGAGTTTAAGATTCCTGACAGCAAAGGTCTTTGCACTTACCACTCCACAGGTGTCTCAGCTGGATGGTCTGTGGCACCTTGATGATCTTAAAGGTCTTTTCCATCCTAAATGATTCTACAATTCTATGTTCCATTAAGAATATGAGTCCTCTGCTTGCTTGCTCACTCAGCACAATGAAGAGAAGCAATGAAATACTCAAAGTCAGGTCAGACTACCTTTTGTCATATGTAACTGTTATTACACAGATGTCACAGCAGCAGGTGCAAAATAAATACCTGGGTAATGGAAACCATTTGCTTTGCCTTTAGCCACAGGCATCAGGTCTGATTTACTTGTGGCTGGCAGCTGAGAGAGCAAGGGAGAGCCAGGTCCCTATAGCCAGGCTCACTTTTAATTGCTCAGAGACGGGAAAAGTTAGCCGCAGTGGAAGCTGCTCCAGAGGAGATCATCCTATTTTTCACCATGCCCTCTTCCTCATGTTCCCCTACTGTTCTGCCAGAGCGGGGAGATTTAGCTGAGCCTTGAATCCACACTTACGCACTGCCCTTTCATCATTTGGACCTCGGTGAATGTACACAATCTGGAGCAGTCTTTGCTCAAGGCAAACAAAGTAAAGGAGGAGAGTGACATTTCAGTCTTTCATTGCAGAGTCATTCAGGTCACTCACTGAAATTATAGACACCAGCTCCAGCAATGTTAGCAGCCAACTTTAGATTATTAACCATCCTTTTGATAGCAGTACATTTATGGTGTGTGTGCACAGAGAATTCCTCCAAATTACAGGGTGTCCTAACACAGCCGGTCAAACCACATGGACCTCTAGATGCAGTAAGCAGTATAATTAAACCAGTTTTCTCATTTGTACTTTCCTAGCAGCACTCAAAATATGCTCTCAACCGTTGGATGCTGCTCTTTGCATCAGGCTATGAAAAGAGATAAGAGTGAAGGGTGCCTTAAGAATAGCTCATTAAGAAGACATCAACCATTTTCTTTTATTGCATTATTTATGTTTTGGGTGATAATACAACACTATTTCCAGGGCAAAGTGCACTCAAGAAGCATATTGGCCTGTAGGTGGTTTCATTTGATTAGGTTTAGAAGGGTGAAAGCTACAGCAATTTCTTTTACCTGCTGTTATCCTGAAAGACCTGAGCTTTTTCTTACCCTCATCAGGCCATATATTGTCAATACATTTGAGATCCACTAAACTTCATTAGCCCTTTTAGATGCTTCTGGGAATGGCAGTGACTTATTTTTATCCCCTAAGACTCTGGAAAATCTTCACTGCAACAATCACTGGCATGCCTGGTAGGATCCATTTTTTAATATAATGACCTTCTGCATACAAGCAAACAAACATGAAGAGGACCTAAACATCTAGATCATAAAGCTGATTTCACACAAAGCAGTCCATGTTAAAAAAACTTCAGCCAAAAATAATAATAATACAGATAATGGTAATGAATACTTATTTTCATTCCTTCAATTGTATTTTATAGTTAGTCAAATACTCTGTTAATTACAGTATTTTCTCATATTTTTTTCTTTATTCTCCTACAGAGCCATTTTCAGTGTCTAATGCTGCTGCTGTACCTTTTGAAGATCCAAGAATAAATTTTGGTCCCGACCATGGAATATTTACTCACTTTGAAATGTAAGTAAAAGAAATGAAACGGATAACTTGGAACTGTAAAAGCTGGGAATTCCTTACATATTTTAATGCAGCTTCTGTCTCTGACACTTTCTGTTGCTTTTCTGCTATAATCAATACTAATGATTATTTAAGAAAAAACAAACCCCAACAACAAAGTATAGCAAAACAAAACAAAAAAAAAAAACCCACCCAAATCTGGGAGGTGCAGAAGGGATAGAAACTATCAGACATTCCAAAGAGAACATAAGAGAATTTAGGTTGAAAATAGAGGCTATGGCATAAAGTGTATGCCAGGTTTGCTCCTTGTTATGGAAAGGGACTCTAACAGAGTTCACAGAGTGTGAGTGGATCCCCATGCCTGTGTGTAAGAGACCAGACAAGCAAGTAGAAAAAACTGCTCCTCATGCTCCTTTAAGCCCTGGAAGTGTCCACTAAATATTCTTACTGTGAAGAAGAATAGCATCTTAATAGTTACTGAGAAAGCACTGTTTAAGTTATTAATATAAAGTACAAATACCTTCAGTTTCTGAAAGAGTCTTGTAGCTAAAAAAAAAACCCAAACCACTAAAACAAAAAAAATGGGCAAAATATTTCTGATTTTCAAAGTAATAGTTTGACTGTATATACTACTATTCACTGCCTTTCTGAATTACAGATCACTGAGATCTCCATCCAGAAATGCAATGTACTGGTACTGGTATTCATCTTGTCGATGATATATACACAGAGGGCTATTTCTCTAATTGATGGCTTCATCATTCAATTCAAGATGCATAAGGATAGGTATTATTATCTAACACTATCATATGTTCCTATTGTTCCACACTTCTCTCCTTGTCAATAGCATCCAAGATATCCTATCTAAATCTTCAAGATAGCAAAAGAAAGGTGCATTATTTGTTGGCTCCACACATCGCATTATTAAGCATTTGTGAACAACCTGCACATCTCCCCACTGACATCTTTAAGTATTCAATTAAAATTGGATGAGAGAGTACACCAATACAAATAAATACTCAGTTATATGAAGGCTTTGCATTGAATTCTTAAATTATTCTAATACAGGTGCTTGCTAGCAGCCACTCAGTTGAAATCAGGACAGTGATGCAAGTGTGAGAATGAATGGTGTATGAAAGGAAGGAAGGCAGATTGCTTTATGGTGGAGTCATGGCAGAGGTTTGACAGGAAATGCTTCTCCCAGTACAGCTAAGCAGGGAAGGAGAACCCCATTATATGGATGAGAAGGACCAGCATTGGCATCTTGTCATTCTAAGTTGTATAAGTAAGCAAGCTTAATTGCTCCTTGTCTTTTCAAGATGACTTTCCACCAACAATCTCATTATCACACACATATGTTTATTGCACTTATTCAGGTCCCTTCATGCAGACCTGAAAGCAGTGAGGAGAGCAGCAATATTAAGTTATCCAGTAACATTGTTTTTCCTTTTTTCCCTTTTAACCAGGCGGATGTGACCTGCCTTCTCCTTCTGCAACTAACAGGGTGACCAGAGGCAGTGGAATGTACACCAGGAAAGAATAGAAGCAGAGGGAAAGCAAGCTGTCAAGAGAACAGTGTACTGAAGAGGAAAAATGTAAAACATGACTTCTATTTACCATGATTAATATGTAAAGTTAACATGTTTGTCATGGAATATATTAATATGTATGTTTTCCCATTATGTAGATCTTTTCTTATATTACTTATTAGAAAGGGATACAATCACAATGATGGGGCAAGAATGCCACTTAAAAATTAGGTGATGCCCAGTCAACATAACATAATCACTACAGTGTCATTTCTGATTTAGCTGTGGTGATATCAGTATAATTGCCGCTGGGAAGAAATTAAAATGGCTGTTAATGATAAATAAAATGACAAGAAGGAGGATCATCCTTCACATATAATTCCAAGCAAAATACAGCTGCTGAATTCCTTGAGCACTTGGTGCTGTTCATTGATGAAGAGGAAACAAGCAGGTTTTGTATAGCTGCATGGCCATAAGAGCTGCCCTGTACTTTCCCAAGCCCAAATGTAGACACTATAGGTCTAAAAAGATTTCACCGTGCTATTTCCAATCAGGAGAGGTGTAATAGCGAAGCTCACATGAAGTGAATATTAACACTATTCCAGCAGAAAGCACAGTATATAACAAACAGAAAGTTAAAAAAAAAGAGGGTAGAGGCAAGGAGACAGCAGTGCATGTGGATACTTTACAAAACCTCCAAATGCTCCTGCCTTGTCTCTATCACCATAGGCAACCTTAGCTCACGGATCAAAAGACCTTCATACATTTGTTTGATATCATAAATGTGTCAAGAATGAGCTACACAAAGCATCATTCACCCACTACACATGGCTTGTTAGCCTAGTCAAGAGCATCTTTCAACTCATTCACACATTAAAAGCCAGGAAACCAACATTTGATTACTAGTTCTAGCATTAAGATCAAAGACCACATCTTCCCATCTGTGAAGAGCAAGAGCCAAATTGCTTTCTCCTCTTTCTTCATTTACAGAAGAATTGAAGAGTCAAAACACAAAATCATTATACTACACATCCCATGAACAACACAGTTCCAGCCGATAAAAACACACAGCAGCCACTATAACTTACATACATTTTCTTGGAAAGACGTATAAGCGAATCTGTAGTCACATCTTCACAATACTAGAGTCTACAGTTATCCAAAGCTCAGAGTAGCTTGATCCACAGGTGTTATCCTAGTGTATAAAACTACAACACCTCTTAAAAGGGAAAATACCATATACCTGCCATTTACTCTTCTTCAAAATCAGGTGGGTTAGATAAAATGAAAGCTCGAACTTAAAATCACAAAAACAAACCTGAAACACGTGGGTTAAGTCAATGTTATTCCATTGTCATAGTTAGTTTTTTACTTACTTGTTGGTTAAAGAAGCTTGAAAATATAAATAAATAAAAGTCAGCCTTAACCTGGAGAATAAATATGTCCACTTTCAGGTGAAACTTATTTTTTGATTCAGTTCTGGACAATGCAAATTCTTCTGCAGGGGATTTACTCTTAGGCTCATGTAGCCAAACCATAGCAGGGGCAGTGAAAGAAGAGAGGGTAAAAAAATGTGTAATATGCTTTCTAAAATATGGCAAATTAACACAGAAAAGACTCTAGTGAAACAGCTGAACCACTGACCTAGCATTTTGAGATATACAGGATTTTTTTTTTTTTTTTGGTGGTCTGTTTTACTACACAGCATGTGAAAGGAGTGCAGAGCTCAGCCAGCCCCCAGCTAATTGCTTTGGCTCTTTTGCATGAAGATCATTTGCTGACAAATTGTTACAGACACATTTAGGCAACAAGTTTTTATAGGATGCCTGGTGCTCTTTATAATGCAATTAGCTTTATTTAGTATACATGTTTTCTTATGCATTGTTGTTCTTTCACTGGCAAACAATAACAATGAAATCTGTACCCTTCAAGAGGCTGAATCTTTCCTCATGTTTCCTGGATTTGAGCTGTCTTTTGGGAGCATAGAGTCATCAAAGGGAAAATCCTACCTAATGTTTAGTAAAGGGAGTTTTGTTTTAATGTCTGGGAAAGTTAGAAGAAAATATGGACTGCGGTTGATCTTATTCTTTTGCCAGCTTTACAAAAGACACTAGGAACAGTTTATTTTAGAAAGCAAAGAGTTTTGATCTGCTCCAAAGGAGCCGCAAAGAAAAACCTTCCTATGAGTTCACATGTTGGAAGACTCCTTGCAGCATTTACTCAAGCATGCCATGGATAGGTAATGAAAAATCACCAATTCTGACATCTCCAAACCTCTGCTTACCAGCAAAGAATCAAGGGGGCACCAGGTCTATATCTCTTCCAGCAGTGGCAAAGTTCTCCAGGAAACAAGTTCTCCATATATGTGCCCTTTTGTGCAAGATGCACCCCTACCATCAGGTACTGTAATGGTGTTACATGCCTGGTCTACCTTGAAGCCATGCTGACATTCGTGTGCAAGGTATCCCTTGTATCATGGAGGACCCAGTCTGGTAGCCCTGAAAATGAAGTGTTCTGAGCACCTGCCTGAGATGCAAGCAGGGAATAAACTTAAATTCATTTCTTCCAAGGTGATTCAAATGCACACATTTTAGGAGGGTCCTAACCACAAAAAGATAGGCACATTTTTTGAATAGGGATACCCCTTTTTGGAGCTGTTCTTCTTACCATGAATTAAACATAGCAAGAGAATGCAGGCATCCTGTTCTTGACTGGCCATCATAATCACTACACCTGAAAGACTTTCTTTCTTGCTAGCTGCAGTGCTTTCTTGTGCATTACCTTATTTTCTAGGATCTCTTGCACAAAGAGTAAGGCACTGCTCTGCAGCCTGAGAGTCCTGTTAGCATAGAATTTGATTGACAATTTCCCACCCTCTTCCTACTGCCTAAAACTTTACATGTGTATACCTACAGGAGCAAACAGATCATGATCTAATCACTCTTAGTACCTACATTTGACACAGAAGGTATTATTCACTATCCACAGAAGGCTCTGGGTCCTAGATGTGTTCCAGAGACTCAACTGACTCAGGAAATGGAGCACAAATTTCTTCTCTCTCCTGTGACCATGCCAACAACTGAGCTAAACAGTCTGCTCAGTTCCTCTCAGTTTCCCTGACCTAGGACATGTCTAAATCAAATGCAAAACACATGAACAAGAATCCCTGCAATTCAGCAAGAAAGAGTCATATCCCAAAGCCAGTTATGCAGCCTGTTGTGACAAGCTTGGATGGCTGTGCCTAGAACCACTGTGGCTTTCACAGGTGAATCAGCAGCAGGAATTTCTTCAGGTAGAGTGCAATTACCAGGACTGGAATTTAACCAAAATTATCACAGAATCACAGAATGGGTAAGGTTGGAAGGGAACACAGTGAGTCCAACCTCCTGCTCTGATCCAGCCTCCCCGCTCAAGGAGGGTCCCCTAGACTACATTGCACAGGATTGAGTCCAGATGGTTCTTGAATATCTCCAGTGAGGGAGATTCCACACCAGAGGGCAACCTACGTGCATAATCACCTCCACGTAAATTAGGATCTGGGAGTCCTGGTAGATGACAAGCTGATGTGAGCTGGCAATGCATCCTTGTGGCTGGCATTTCCTTGTGTGGAATCCTGAAATGCATTGCAAAGAGTTTGGCCAGCAGGTCAAGGGAGGTGATCCTCACCCTCTACTGGGCCCTAGTGCGGCCACATCTGAAGTGCTGTGTCCAGTTCTAGGATCCTCAAGACAAAAAAGACAAGGAGCTACTAGAGAGGGTCCAGAGGAGGGCCACAAAGATGATTTGGGGTCTGGAGCATCTCTCTCATGAGGAGAGACTGTGGGAGCTGTAGGTCTTTAGTCTGTTGAAAAGAAGGCTGAAGAGGGGATCTCATTAGTGCACGTAAATATCTCCAAGGCGGGTGCCAAGAGGATGGTGCCAGACTCCTTTCAGTGGTGCCCAGTGACAAGATGAGGAGCAATGGCCATAAACAAACACAAGAAGCTTCACCTCAACATGAGGAAGAACTTTTTTACATTGAGGGTGGCAGAGCACTGGAACAGGCTGCCTGCAGAGGTTGTGGAGTCTCCCCCTCTCCAGACATTCCAAACACACCTGCACACAATTTCTGTGTAACCTGTTCCAGGTGATCCTACCTTGGCAGAAAGGTTGATCTAGATGATCTCCAGAAGTCCCTTTTGACCCTAAGAAAATTGTGGTTCTGCCTATTGCCTTCTGTCCTGTTTCTCAGCACCACTGAGAAGAGCCTGAGTCCATCCTCTTGGCACCGTCCCTTCCCATCCTTAACAATCACTGCCAGGACGTTGACTTTGCACCTTGCTGAGAAACTGCAAGTGTCTTCAGCAGGGTATTTACTCCAGGGAGGTGGTGTGGCCAAGCAGAGCATGGCGGTGAACTCCTGCCTGCTGGCTGACCTGCACCCTCCTCAGCAGAAGCTCTCTGTCATCTTCTCCACAAAACTCCTGCCTCACCCCAGCCCAGTTGAGGCTGGTAATGTCTATGGGATTTTTTTAACCACAGGCCATAGTACTGTATAATTATGAAAGTACTTTATAAAAGACTTTTGGTTGTATATCCTAAAGAAATATCCAGAGCCTTTGAAAACTTGGTGCTCCCCTGCTGTTTCCCACATGCTGCATGACCAGTTTGAAGTAGAAGTATGGAAATGGACCAAATAATCTCTGCAACTTTCCTGTCCCTACTTTCCTGAGGCAGACCTTTCTGAGAAAAGCATTTCCCTTTGGCCACCACTGACCAAATGGATACGGAAGGCAGCAGGGAGCAAAAATACTCCGAGATCTCAGAGCCAGCCCCTTGGTTTCCCCAGATAGATGCCCAAGGCACCATGTGCCACCTCTAGCCCAGCTTTCTCAGTTCCTGCAGTGCTGTCTTCAGTGGGTGGCAGAAGGCTACGTGTGATCATGGAGAACTGCAGGAATAAAAATGAATCATAAAGTAATATTTATAGCTCCAAATGGAAAGTGATGAGACAAAAAACCAATTCCCCTGTTTGAATCCCTGTGTTACATTCAGAGATTTAACAAAATCTGATGAGCATTTATTATTGTACAGCTATTGGAAATAGTTGCACAGATTTCTCAATCTCTCCCACTTCCTGAGCCTTGCTTTCAAGTACATTATTGCATGTATGCCATCTAAGATGGGGTAGTGAGCTGGCATATGACACATGCTGGAAAAATGGGCCAACTAAACAAAATGTAAAGTGACACTATTTCTCCTCAGTGAGGGTCTGATTCAGTCCAAGCATGTCTCATATGTGCCTAACTTTTAGCAGGCACTGAAGTGCCATGCTGAAGGAGAAGAGTGGAATTGCTTACATTCTTGGAGTGAAGCACGTGGAGTTTAAGAGCTTTGTGGAATCCCAGCTTAAACTAATAGCATTGTATTTCTTGTTAACTGAGAACAAAAGCAAGCCAGTTTGGGATCACGCTGACCTAGATGCTATCAGAGGTTAGCAAAAATGACTGGTCAGACCTGTCAGGACTAAACAGCTGCATCAAGCAGTGGGGGGGAGCTCCGGGGGAAGGAGGGCGCAAGAGTTGCAAATAGAGAGACAGAGGAGCAGGAGGAAAAGATGGAAACTTCGTGTCCTGAATACGCATGAACGTGTGTGTGTGTGTGTGTGTGTGTGTGTGTGTGTGTGTTCTCTGCAGCTGAAGCTTTGGTCTTGTCATTTGCATATACACAGATCACCGGACATCTTTCACCCAACCTTTCAGAAACAACCTTATGGCACCATGACTCCCATGCTCTCAGCACTCCTTGGGCTTCATTTCCATAAATTACAGTACAAAAGGATAATAGCCAGTTAGCAGTCCCAGCACTGTCTGACATACGAAGCACCAAGAGCAGGAGTATTTTCCTTGCCATCCTGTGCCCCTCTTGTGGACCAGGTGTAGCCCCACTTGCAAAATGTGGTACTGTACCAGCAGTTTTTGACCTGATTGCAAAGCTAACTAAAGCTAATTTATCATGACAGGCTAATCAGGATGACAAGGTTGGGTAGGTGACACTTTACAAAATCTCCAATTTTTATTTTTTTTTTAATCCCCTTAGCAATTTATTTTCTGAATAGCAAAGTTTTCTCCAAGAATGTTCCAAAACATAGTCAAGGTTAACCATGCTGTGAGCTTATTCAATATTTATGATTCTTTTTTATTTGTACTAGGACTTTTTGGGGACTCCAAATAGTCCATTAATCAAACCAAGTGACAAAATAGGCCATTTGACAATTTGTACAGGGGCTGTGTATTTTTTTTTTTCTGTTCAAGAATAAAGAACCAACTTAACTTCATCAACAGTTCCTGATTAATTGTTACAAAGTGTCATCCATAAATTTTCCTTCGATCTAATAATCCTTTCAGAAGACTTAACAATATCCCCAGTGATTTGGGTTTTATTGAGGGCTGAGTTCCTGGAGAAGCAGTGACACAAATAGCTCAAGTGAACTGAGACACCTCCGTGGACAGTCTTCACAGAGTTGACAGTTCTGAAATACAATTATCAGTGTGATCTGCTTAAGAATTCATCATCAGCTCCTGCCTTCTGAAGACTTAAAAAAATACCGAGGCATACAAAGAAAAAGAGGTGATAAGAAGGCATCATTTTCTTCCAGCCTCATAACTGTAAATTGAAGAAAATTATTTTCTTTGCCTGCAGCTCATTGGCATATAGGCAGCATTATATTATAATTTCATAAGCATAAATCCTTTGAATAAATTTCAGAAGAATAACTGAATTAGAAATGCAAGTAAAGTATCTAAAAAACTTAACTGTACTAGGCAGGAAAAACTGAATGCGAGTAAAACTGGCATGGGGAGATTTACTGTCTGCCTTCTCATCCTCTGTCTGTGAAGGGAATACTCCCCCACTCCTCCAACTAACCTGATCTAGCTAAGGTAAATTTTAAGAAGGAAAAAAAAATGTTAATTTCAACCATCATTTCCATACCCAGCAGGAAAAGATGAAATCTAACCCACCTTGCTGCCTTCTTTTGCAGAATTTCAGCTGTATTTCATCATTAATTAATCTTGGAGATACAACAGGCTTGGGGTTTGTTGTAATTATTGTTATTTGTTTATTTATTAGTAGTAAGCATATGGGAGATCAAAAGCATGCCTCCCAACTGTTCCCTAGCAACAAGTCAGTCAGTTATTTGCACAGAAGTCA
Source organism: Vidua macroura (assembly GCF_024509145.1). Lineage (NCBI taxonomy): Eukaryota > Metazoa > Chordata > Aves > Passeriformes > Viduidae > Vidua > Vidua macroura. The sequence goes on from NC_071571.1 coordinate 95,876,371, forward strand.
TCCAACCTTCCCACAAAGTGAATCTGGGATGCAGGACTCCCATGGTGCCCTCCTTGCCCCATCCCATGGGATGAGGGATTCTGCAGGTGCTGATGCTCTCCAATGTCCAGCCGGGTGAACTGCACAAGTGTCTGCTAAGAGACAGAAATAACTCACCTTTTCTGAGAAGCCCTGGGGAAAGGCTTGATTTTATAGTTGCATCATAAGATGATTGCAAGTCAGGAGATCAAAGTTAAGCCCTGTTATTGACTTCCTGTCCAATTTGGGCAAGTACTCTCTCGTCAGTTACCTGTCTGCCTGCCTTTGGGAATTTAGACTCTTGTCTCTCTGTGACTTGGCTACTCACCTTTAAAATGGGCATGCTAGTTTCATATCCTCCATTTTTTTCCATAATTTTTCTGTTATGATGTGTGTTTTACTATTATGCTACATTTTCAGTTGACCTGGATTGCTAAGGCCACTGTTGAATTTGGTGCAGCACTCCTATGGTTTCAGCTGGAGAAGGTTCATAATGACCCTAAGTATGAAGAGCACTAATTACCACCCAGGTTGTCTGAACTAGTGTGAAACCCTCACAACTGCACCCTTTAAGCCATGTGTATTTCCACTTTGATTGATTAGTTGTTTACAGAGGCAGCATAGCTACTGTAGGGACAGCAAAGCCAGGGGCAGTGGCTTTATTTTAGCTTGTTCCTGTCTGCAGTGTGGGTAACCAGATCATCTTCTCTGTTGCCCAATTTTTCATGCAGAATACACCTTCTGCCTGGAAGAGGTGCACCACTTCCTCCAGTTCCTGTGTCTGCCTTGCAGAACAGAGGCAAATTATGGCAACATGAACACGTCCCTTATGTAGAGGGCAATTCACAGCCATCACAGGGCATGGTGTTTCCCTCCTGTCTTCTACAAGCTGTGTAAGTAGTACGGGGTTACACCACACCCTGAATTTACTGCAGTTTCAACACACAAAACATACATGTGTTGCATAGTGTGGGCTGCTCAGCATGCACCAACCTGAAGGACCACAGGGGAAAACACCAAACATAATTCTGTAATATTATTATGTGCTGTGGCTCATCAGTGGACTTCGAAAAACAGATTTACATAAGTGATGTGAAGTTTATATGGGACTTAGGGTATGAATCAGATGTGCATTTAGACTAGACAATAGGAAAATTAGGCTAGAGGGGATCTCAAGGGGTCGTCTGGTTCATCTTGCTAATTTCTGTTGGGATCTCTGTATAGCTAAATTAGTCACGAAGAGGGAATATGTTTGCTCCCAATATTACTATAAGAAACTGTGTGAGGGGAGAGTGGGAGGATCAGCTTTCCTAAATAAAGTGCATAAGTCCACTGGATAATTTCCAAGGACTCATAACCCTTTTTGGATCACAGAGAAATTTCCCAGTAACACACTGGTCAATAGCTGCAATGTGTTCTAATCTCTAGTGACCCTCTCAGCAAGGGCTGCTTCATGCCAGTATTCAAATCTGGTCTCTTAGAGATCTTAGCAGATGAACTATTAGGAAAAAAAAAATCACAAAAAAAAAAAAAAGTGTTTCCTTGATCCTTGGACTTCTCTCCCACTCAAGAATAATGGAACCACTTTTATCTCAAACTATTAAAAATATTCATTTTGCCAGATACCAGGCCTGGAACATTTTATCCTGATAACTAAAGCATCTGGAAAGCTCTGAGCAACTTGAAACAGAGGATTAGGATGGAAATACTCAGCTGTATACTACATACACAGCTACCACTATTGCAGCTGCTTCTGTGGCTGGCTGGATCTTGCACTTAGTGCCTTTTCATTGGTTTCCCTGATATTCAGAGGAAGGAGATTTTAGGGGCCCTAGCTTTCTGATTGTCATGTTGTGTGTTCATGACCTCCAAAACAGACGTTACCTATTTATTAACATCCTACCAAGTAATCAAGCTTAAATAATCCTTGCCCAGGTGAATCAAGGATGTGTTCTCATATTCACCAGCTCACCAAAGCAAAGTGATTTAAGAGGTTTTCTGGCTTTTTTTTTAATAGGGGTGCATGGAGACTCTTTTCTCCTGTAACTCTTCCCTGTTTCTGCCCTTGCTTGTCATGCATATGGGACTAGTAACTTTATGTGTAACTGAGGCTACTGACATAGGGATAGCAAGAGAGGAGGCAGCAGAGCCTTGGACTGTGTGGTATTTATCCTGGCTTTTTCTCTTTTGATCAATGAAAAGAAAAAAAATATCTATACATAGAATGCTCCCACCTACTCACCTGTGTTTTCCCAGACTTTCATGCCACACTAATGTACCAGGGGTTGCTGTTATTCACAGAAAAACTGATGCCAGTTACAGATAGACAGTACTGCTCTCTCATACAAGATGTATGGCCAGGAATGGGCCAACTAGCCTGTGAGCAAAGAGGGAAGGGGAAATTCTTTCCATGGACTGAAGTATTGCTGTCAGCCCACCCTGCTCAGAACACACACACACACACACACACACATATGCAGGCACGCACACAAGCAGCATTGGTGGAATGGCTAAATGGTGGCAGCCAACCTTTTCCCTATGTGCAAAGAGCAGCACCCAAGCTGTGAGGCATCCCAGCATTTTGGGCACTAATGGGGACTACAAGGCATTTCTGTTCTCTGCTTGGTGCAGCCATGTCCAAGCAAAGGTGTGAAATTCAGCAGGTGGGGGACATAGCTGCAAGCACACAATATTTGTCATGTTACAAGTTGCCTGTTTTTTTTTTTTTTTTCCTAGGGAAAAATATTGTCACTTTTTGTTTCATCAATTTAATTAGATACAATTTGTCTCAGCTTTTCTCTGCAGTATTTGTTTACTTTCTCATCAGGACCGACACAGGCCAATTAGTGTAGTGTAATTGTTTAACCTAGTCAGCGCGCTGCGCTGGATAGAAGAGCGTGCTGGTTGCGAGGGAGGCAGGGATGAAGGAGCAGTCACCAGCTGCAGTGTGGCGCGAGGGCCTTCAGGAATCGCTGACACGACACCGTCCCCTGGAAGCGCAAGTTGCTCTGACATCCGAGCAGTCCGGATTCCTTGTTCTCTGTCACCGCTATCACGGTACGATCAATTCCCAGAGCTAATTCTTCAACCACACCGTGCCCAAAGCACTGCACGGCATTATCTCCTTCCTAGGATGCCCCCTGAAAGCAAAATCTACTGCAACCATAGAAACCAGAGGACTTAAGTGATGTGTCATGTACATGTGCTGTCTCTGTTTTCAGTACCTTCGCCAAGAATACAATGTGAGAGCCAGTAAGAAGGTTGATTTAATTCCTTCATCCAATACCTCTGGAAAAATGGACAGAAATTAGCCACAAAATAACTGACACATGCTTGCTTTTCTCTCTGAACTCATGCACAGATGCCAGAGGAATAGGGCTGCTACTGCCACAAGCAGGGATGGAGGTGGGAAAAGGGTTTGGTGGGGCTGCTTCAGTGGAGAGCCCAATGCTGAATGTGGCTTTTGCAGGGAGGGTGGTAAGTGGGAGAAAAGGCAATAAGGGAGGTCCATATGACAAAATATTTAAAGTTGTTTTGGCTCTGTTGATCAGCCAAAGCGTTGATCAAACACAGTTGTGCTATGCCATGGAAGCAGTTTTGCATATATTGCAAAAGCTATTGATATTTTTTCCCCTGCTTTACTGTGAAGAGTACATGGGGGAGGGAAGAAAAGACTATTGAGGTGGCCATTGCAAAAATACACAAGCCTTGTTTGCCAGAGCTACCACAGAAAAGAAAGAAAGGAAAAAAGGCATCTTAAAATGAAACAATAATTGGGGAGAGGAAGAAAATACCTTTCTTTTTTTTTTTCTTTTTTCCTTTTCCTTTCCTTTCGTTCTTCTTTTAAATCAGAACGATGTTGTGATTAACTTGCATTCTGCAGCATAGTTGATGTGACAGTCAACCAAATTAATCCCATTATGCAAAATCCAGTTCACAAGTGGTTTTTCTTTTTCTTTTTTTTTTTTTTGCAAAATTATGTCAATTTCCTCATAAATTGGAGAGACCATGTCAGTTTTCTCTATTGTACATAGACACTACACAGTGTTGTATGTCTATATTCCTTTAATGCAGTAAGATACAAATTTTAGCTCCGTGGCACAAATTAAGATTCATAACTTTAATGCTGATGTTTCTGTTTACATGAGGCTTGTAGGAAAATTTCCATTAGTTTTGGCATTCATTTTCATTCTTGCATTTCATAACATACCAACTATTAAAAAACAAGAGGATGAAGAGCTTTAAAAAATAAACAACCGGCAACCTGAAGTAAAAATGCCTAATTATTTTGATAACATAAGCATGATTTTTTTTTCTCTCCCACTTCTTTTTTTCCCCCTTCTTCCCTTTTAAAGGAATTTGCCGCCTGTGGTAAACAAGCCTCCACGAGGCTCCCCATGGTGCGCATGGTGTCTGGCGGCTGGAGCAGGAGACATTTCCACAACTGCTACCCTTTCAGCTGACTGTGGCCATGCAGTAGGTGGCCAAATCTGTTTGGCTTTCACCGAGATCTGTGAATTCCCTGCATCCAACCAACTTGTCAAATTAAAACCTTGCCTGCTCTGTGCTGAAGAACAGACGTGCGATGGAAGCTTCTTGCACTCTAGCCCTTTGTCACCAGCACGCTGAGCTCCCAACATCTGCTCGCTGGACTCGGCTTTTGCACCTTGTTCATTTATAATGCAGCAAACCTCAGCTTCCATAGCACAGGACTTAATGTGCCCCCGGTTTAAAAAAAAGAAATTCAGGAAAAGGAACATCCAGAGAGGAGGAGAAGAGAAATTGAGGCTCTAATATATACATTCCTTACTGATTTGGAAATAAACATATTTTTAAGTGAGAAGTTTGTTGGATTGTACTTTTTTATCCCGGTAATGCTTTCTTGTACAGTGAATTGTTGACTTTTTTCCCATGCTTTAGATTTATTAGACATGTGTCAAGTTGTCAGCCTCCTACTGCTTGCATTTGTGTCCACCTTGCAAACAGCAGGGAAAAATATTTTTTTTCCTTCTCTCTCTCTCTTTCTCTCTCTCCTATGAATGTTCACTTCTTGGCAGCTCTGAAACAAATTTTGAGCAGTTGCTGTTCCTATTGATAGCAGTAGTTTGATGTTAGAAAAAGGGGGTTTATTTTCCCCAAGTTTCTGACATATACTGGCATATCATCTCACATCCTACCCTGATGCATCAAAACTAAAGCAAACCAAACCAAGGGAAAAAAAAAAAAGGCAGAAAGAGGGGGAGGGCATAAACCAGCATGTTCACACAGCTCCTGAGCCACTGAAGAACACCCGCCCATCTGTTCACCATTTCAGTCCCTTTGTTCTATCTTTATTATATGTATTCCTCAATAAAATGAACTCCTGCTACTTTGACGACATTTCAACACATGCCTCTTAGTCTGCGTTTGAACTGTCTGTGAGGATCTCCTCGCTCTCCTCCTCTCACTTGCCATCAGCAGCTGAGCCGAGGAGATACCTGCCAGACAAGCCAAGCCGGGGGAAGGAAGCCTCCAAGGCAGTGAACAGCTCCCTATGGCGCAACCAGAGTCCCCAGGAAATAGTTCCAGGTGGGGAATCCTGTGGAGGCAGCCCCACATACTGAGAATGACGCACTGTGCGTTATGTGTTTGCTGCCCTCGGAACTACATTGATGGCAAGGTGCCCCTGTCAGGGACAGGGCTCTCTTTCAACCCTACAGAATTAGTGCTTGGATTTTATATTTTAAAGCCAGCTACAGATGCTCGCTCTCACACACCAAGATGCTTGTATCTAACTTTCAGATGGCTAAATTTTACCCACAACAGCCCCTAACCTTTAGCACTTTAGTTTCTTTTCTGACTTGTCTCCTTCTGTTGCAGCTATGAAATTTCCCAAATATTAAAATGTCCTGCAAGAAGAACAGGTCTGAGGTCTTAGCTCCCCATCTGGTTATTTGGTTACCTCCCTCTCTTGCCATGCAGCTGCGTTCCTCAAAACAAAAGATCATCTTATGATAGAGCATCTGCAACGGCATGGAAATGTCATTTTTGCAGGTTACTGCCTCCCAGGTGTCTCCTGTTGAGGAGAAACTGGAAGTGGGGAAATGGGGCACCCCAATACAGTTTGCCTTGGTTCCTATAACAGCAGAAGGAGAATTGAAGTCATTCAAGTCATTATCAGAAAACCCAGGCCTCAGTGGCTTAACTGCAGAGTGTTTGTCACTAGGTCAGCCAAGAGGGACTACTGCCAGAAGAAAACACCCCAAACTGCCTTATCAGTTTGTTTTCCAGGGACAAAGAACCCTTCAGCTAAGGACTGCTGCTGGCATTACTCTGCCTGGTGACTGGGTTCAGCAGCCTCTCACACCATTCCAGTGGCACCTTATCCAGCAGTGCCAGGTACCCTCTCAACCCCAGGGACACCAGTGCCATGGTGTATGACTAAGCCAGCTCTGTTCCCATGCAGATCTTCCTGCCTGTGAGCAAACAAGCACTTAAGGAAACTTTGCGCTGTGTATGTCCCCAGAGCAATGCAAACCACAGAGCAAATGGAAATTGCTCCTATCCAAACACTCTTCCACACCTGGCATTTCATTACACTGCAGAAATGTAGCTCCAGAGGCACGGGTAGCACTTCCCTTCCATCCAGAAGCACTTTGCACCCTCTGCCTAATGTCTTACAGCAGTAGCAGCTGTCTGGGGGTAGAGAGGACATGCCCATTTGTTTAGCTACAATTAACATTCATCTGCTGTAATGATTCATCGGGTGATAAAGCAGTGATGAAATGTAACTTTCAGGCTCATCAGAATGCATCACCTTCTATGTGGCAAGTCAGAAATTCCTGCCACAAGAGAATCCGAGACTGGTGGCATTTTCCATCCCTAGAGGCACATTCCTCCTCTTCCCAAATGCAAAAGCCTGGAAATGCCATTGCTGTGCTGACAGAAGGATTCATGCAGCATCTCTGTTTTCACTGCAGCTGAATTCACTCCTGCTGTAGGTTCAGCCTGTGTGGAATATTATGAACATCTCCACATGTACATTACACCCCAACTCATTGGCTGCTATTTGCTCTGGAGACTAAACATTCGATCTGCCAGCAATCACATTATCGTGCCAGCCAAAATGCAAACCTGAACCATATGGGCAGAAGAGGGACCCATTGCTTCCACACTGCTGTCTCTATTCTTATCCCTCCAGTTCCCTGATGTTGAAACAGACCATCTATTTCCTCTGAATATTATGAAGAAGAGTAAGAAAGGAACTAGTTGAGAAAATTACTTTGTTTATTAAAAAATAAAAAGTCTCTATGAAAAATGTTTACCTACTGTTTACTCACCAAACATAAGGTTTTGTGCACAGGCATAAAAAAATGCAATGAAATAAATACAAGACATTTAGAAATCTGTGCTGTGGATTTTGCCAAAAATGGAGCAGCAGAAGCTCACCCTGCCTGAGGGAATGACTGACTGGCTGAGGATGCATCCCGTCAGAGCAAGCTGAGTTTAGGGCAAGCAACAGGGCGGACAAAGGGAAAGGTAAAATATCTGTCATAGAGGAGAAAATACAGTTTCATTAAGCCAGAGCTCATATCACTTTAAATTCGCAGCTGGACTTTGAAAGTCAGCCTCTGCAGCTCCTGGTGCACTTCTGCACGCGCTGCTTGAAATCCCGAGGTGCAGAAGGTAGCACAGAGCCCAGCCCTGGCTTCTGTCGTGTCCTGTTTATTTCCATAAGTAGTGTTCATAGGTAGCTGGAATAAATACTGTGCCCTGGCACGCTGGGCCATGCTTTGCTGTAGCACAGGGCATACCAGCTGCTGGGGAAACACTGGGGAAAATGGGGACCTGCTGCCAAATGGGATGGGGCCCACGTAACAAAGAACACTGAAAAGGCCAAGGTAATCATTGCCATCTTCACATCAGGGTTCTTTTTTTCAACCTTGGAAGGTCTGCAACAAGGAAGATGAGTGTAGTTTAGGAACTACTTGGTGTAGTTTAGGGAACATTTAAAGAAACTGGTCAATCACAAGTCCATGGGCCCTTATAGGATGCACCAAAGAGTTGTCGGATGTCTTTGCAAGGCTGCTCTTAATTGTCTTGGAAAGGTCGTGATCAAGGGAGGGGGGGCATTCCTGAGCAGTGGAAGAGAGCAAACATCACTCCTGTCTTCAAGAAAGGCAAGAAGAATCCAAGCAGCTACAAGCCTTACCTTGATCCCTGGAAAGGTGATGGAACAGCTAATCCTGAAAACTGTTTCCAGACACTTGAAAGATAGGTGATCAGCAGCAGTCAGCACAGATTTATCAAAGGGAAATTGTGTCTGACCAACCTGATAGCCTTCCATGATGAGATGGAAAGCTTGGTGGATGAGGGGAGAGCCATGGATGTAGTTTATCTTGGTAAGACTTTTGACATTGTCTCTTTTCAACATCTTCACAGACAACCTGGTGATGTATGGGTTAAATATATGAGACAGTGAGGTGATTGGAAAGCTGGCTGAAGCGCTGGGCCCAAAAGAGATGTGATCAGCAGCTTGAAGTCAGTCACTAGTCACTAGCCAACTCCAGTGCTAATACTGGGACCAGCATCGTGTAACACTCTCATTGATGACTCTGACAACAGATTCAGCAAATCCACAGGTAGCACATAACTGGGAGAACTGGTTGGCAGACTGGATGGTTGTGCTGCTGTTCAAGCCAGGCTTACATCAGCCCTTGACAGGCTGTAGAAATGAGCCAATGGGAAACCCATGAAGTTCAACCAAGGGAAGAACAAAGTAATCTCATGCAGTAGTACACCGGACCATCTAAGAAAGCAGCTTGGCAGAAAAGATCCATGGGACCTTGGTGAACAAATTGACTATGAGCCAGCAATGCAGCCTTGCAGCAAAGAAGGCCAGCAGCATCCTGGGATGCATCAAGAAGAGTTCAGCCAGCAGGTGGAAAGGGGATGATCCTTCCCCTCTACTGCGTGCTAGTGAGGAGACATCATCTGGAGCTCTGTGTCCAGTCCTGGCCTCCTCAGTGCAAGAGAAACCAGGACATATGGGAGTTTAAGTGCAGTGAAGAGTTACTAAGGTAAATTAAGGGCTCAAAGCATTTGGCACGTGAGTAGAGGCTGAGAGAGGTGGTCCTTTTCAGCCCAGAGAAGAAGAGGCTCAGGGGGAATCTTATCAATGTGTACAAATGTCCAGTACTGGAATTAAAGCAGAAAGAGCTAGATTCTTCTCAGTGTTGTCCAGTGACTGGATAAAAGGCAATGGGACAAACTGAAACATTTATTAGGAAATTCCATCTAAATATAAGAAAAATCTCTTTTTTTTTCTTGTGACAGCAATCAAACACTGGCACAGGATGCCAAGAGAAGTTGTCAAGTCTGCATCCTTGGAGATATTCAAAACTCAAGTGGACATGACCCTGAGTAGCTGACCCCAGTTGAGCAGGGGCTTAGAATACTTGATCTCCAGAAATGCCTTCCAACCGAAGCTGTTCTGTGATTTTCTCAATTTGCAGCTTCTCAGGAGCACAGAAAATACAAATCTACAAGATACATGATTGATCCAGGCCAGCATCTGGTAGTGACTCTTGGCAGATTCTCCGAAAGCTTAATATTCATCATAAATGCAGAACTGAGGACTTCACTGGTAATATCCAGCCTTTTAGGTCTTCACAAATCTTCAGAGAAAGTCGAACCTTAAAACCCTACAAGGATCTTGGCCTTGGAGTGTGGCCAACACTTCGTCATGGTTTGATAGTGTACATGGACTTCCCTGAGCATTGAATCAGGAAGTCTCTTAATGATCATTTCCTCGGGGGTGGGGTGGGAGGGGGAACACTGAACAGAGGAGAGCTGCAATCTTTCTGTTTAAAACAGGTAAAAATTAATGCCAATCAGGTAATACAGATGTATCCATGGACAGAGAGACAAGTTCTTTCTCTGAACACAGAGCTTAAATTACTTGTTGCAGTATTTGAAAAACAAGTGAGACATATCTCAGACTCAGGAGATATTCTTGAAACCAGGCAAAATTAATTTTTTGTTCCCATATCTACTGCCAAATATTGCACAGTTACATGGCTATTTGCAGGTAGAAGACAATGTGCACCTTATCTTGCCAGCAGTAGAATCCACACTGGCTTTAAAGGAATAAATCATTAATTTAAATAATGGATTTTCTGTTTACAAAACATGCATTTAAAAATATTTCACCCCCAGCTCAGCAGAAGGAAAGACCTTTTAATATATATTGGTGAATCTGATAAATGCTTCTATGCACATATAGGCATGATTTTAGTCAGTTGGATTTTATTTGCTTGTTTTTTATTTAAATCAGTGGGAGTTTTTTCTGTGGTGCATTTTAGACAAATACATAAGATTTTAAGAGAAATTAGAAGACAAACAACATTTCTCCCTCTTTTTTCTACATGTAATGATGTATTTTGAAGCTCTGGTGAGCAGGAAATGGGATTCCAGCTGGTGCCAGCTGCCACCAAGGTTCTGTACAGAAATGCTTTTCAGCACCTGCAGAGCCTTAATCCTAATTCAGGAGACCCCCAAATTATTATTATTATTATTATTATTATTATTATTATTATTATTATTAGTCTCCTTATTGCTGGCCCCACAAAATGTCCACGACTTGGGACTGGTGGAACACTGACGTAAGTTCCAGACTTTTAAAACTGACTAAGTGATACTAAGAATAATATAGCAATGAGGGCCAAGATGGATGTTGTCCCAGAGGTAGGCCAGTGTAACACTATTAAATCCTCGAACAAATCCAGAGCTGGGGGCTTCTGAAGATGAGCTATGGGTATGGACTGATAAAATGACGGTCAATTTGCAAAGCAGTTTTCTAGAAACAGGCAAACAGGTCCATGTGACTTTGAATTCAAATCAGCCTAAAAGCCTGAGGGACAGGTTAAGAATAAGATTTGATCAGATATCCTTTCTTATGAAAAAAATAAAAGAAATTCAAATGTGAGGTCCATGGCTTGGATCTTTCTATTATTTTAATTAAAACTAATCAGTTTGCAACCTCCTACATGCTTATTTCATTGCCAGAATCTGACTGGGAGCATTAGACTAAGTGAATCAGACTGCTTGGTGATTATCCAGCTGGAATATTGTATTTCTCTCTTGTTGCCATCTCTGTAGTTTAGTGGTCTTAAGACGATGCATGTGGTCCCTCTTAGGATCCACAGAAAGGACATTTTTAGAATGAGGCAGTTGGAGGTAGGAGCAAGAGAGGAGTAGATGATACTCTTGAAATACTATTCCTCTGCAGCAGTGGTCCAAAAGCATTCATAAAGCAAGTAATCACTCCTCTAGCAAAACAAATTTCTAGCATCTGATTGATGCTCAGATTCACAGGGCTGAGAAAGACAAGTAAACAAGTCAATTCCCTGACTCATCATATGATGTCTCTGAGTATCACATAAAATGCTAATGATTAAGTTAATTTAGTAAATATAATCAAGAAGTCCACCTTTATCTATTACTAACAATTCTATTATTCATTAGCTTTTTACCTCTCACAGTTATGAAACATTGCCCTTAGTTGTTTTTTAAAAAAAATGTTAACTAGAACAAGGGTTAAGAAGAGGCAAAGCAAAGGACCACCCATGATAAAAGGCTTTGAAGATTTCCTCCAGATGAATTCTAGCAACTAAGAAAACTTCTGACAGTTTCTAATTTAGACAGTCATTTGTGAGAAATGAAAAAACACCTGGTGAACAAAGTTCACTGGCTGAATAACTGTTCAGAAGAGGAAAAAAAAAAAAAAAAACAACCCACAAAAATTTGCTTACCCCAGATTTTGCCTCTGTTTCAATTTTGTTGCCCAAAAGAAAGGAGAGCAGCACTTACTTTCAGGCCAGATAAACAGCACTCTGAGAACCCTCTGCTGTGATTGAGTTATTCCCACTTGCTTTCCACTACATGCTTAAACACTGTTTCAGCAAATATTCCAGACAATTGCATAACTTCTTAGACTGTTAAAAAAAACAAACCAAAAACCTAAGAGCAAAAGCTATGTGAGCACAGTCAAAATAAATTAGCTTACTGATTATTCAATTAATATCATATTACTTTAATTAATTAGCATTCTTCTGTGGGAAGGAGAGACAGCCTCCCTGATTAAAAGCCTTTATACTGCACAGAAAATGTATAGGCATGTCACTGCTCACAATCCTCTTGAATTTGGGACCTAATAAAATTCCTTCACTGTCTTGTAGCCCATTGAATTAGGCTGGGAATATCCACTCATGGACATTTGTGGCAACACAGAGATGTCTGGACAACATCTGAAGATCTCAGATTGCTGGAGAATACAGCCCCCGTCTGTCTGAGGGATCATTTAGGTGGAAGTAGCTAGATAAAAAGAATGTCACTAGCCATTTATATATGTGGGAGACGAATTTACACAGAGTTCATATCAACTTTATTGTTTGGATTTTTCCTTTCTCAATAGACAGATTCAAATGGAAGTATTGCTTGACTTGAAACAGGAAACTCAGTAAACACATCTCTCAAAATTTTCATTCTTAGTGTATCGGTAACATTTCAGTTCATTACAGTGTTATTAGTCAGTCTTCATAAAAGAGCTATGCATCTTTATTAAAAATGGAAGTTCACATCATTTTATGTTCCCATAAAAATGGGTGGTGGTAGCTTTGATTAATTTCTTCACGTACAATGAACTTTACAGCAAATTGGACAGTGTAATTCAATTCCTATTTCTGTGGATTTTTTTTTGTTGGTGGAAAATTGATATAATTCATATGTAATCGTATTGCCTTTGCAAGAGATATTTAAGAAATAATATCCTGAGGTAATGATTGCATGGCTTAATTATTAATACCATACTTTCAGGCACGACAGTGTGCACTCCTTTTATCAACCTTGGCTTCTATCAAAAAAATATTTCCCCTATCTATAGTTTGTTATTTGCTGTAAGGTGTTTCTGAATTTTACACATACACACATGTAGGTGTGCATGAGTCAGAGTACCTGATATTGGTGTGCTTCTCTTCAGAGGAAGTTTTAGTTTTGGAAAGGGTGGATGACTAAAAGATAAAAAGAAGGCCAACTCAGTAGCAGAGCAGAATTATATGCACAGATTTCAAATAAGATGGGAAGGCAAATTTGAAACTCTGTTTGTTGGAAATGGTGATTTTCTGGGTTAGGATAATTACTGAATCTCTAAGGAAGTTTAACTAGCCACAAATGGACCACGCTAGGAAATCCAAGGGGACAGTCCAGCATCACCAGGAGGTCTAGAAGATCCAGTGTTCTCTTCTGCTATATGAAGGTCTGGTCAGGTCTTTCTAATAATCAAATTATCCAAGTGTGCTGGGTAATCTTTAGAGATGTAGGGAGCTGACTATTTCTGTATTTACAGTTCTGCCTTGAGGGATGGAAGAAAACTCTTCATCTGGTCAGAGACAATATAATATATCATTATTTCTCTGTTGTTTTATGTTTAAGCCTCTGCCAGTGTTGAAAATTGCTTTCCTCTTATCTTTCTTTAATCAGTTCATGAGACCAATGCACTGAAATGAGGGAATGTTTAAACTGTACCAGCCACACATGCAATGTGTGCTCACAGGTGATGTTTGTAAGTGATGCTTTGCTATTATCCTGCTTTGTCTTCATTCTAAGGCAAACCCCTCCAGACAAGCCTCCCTTGGAAAACTATGGACCATAGCTACTATTTTTTACTGAAGAGAAAGGCCTTCCCAGCATAATTTGATAATGTTTTGATGGTGCTAACCACCACAGCTGGACCCATTCTGCACTTAGACCACAGAAAATCCAATGAACACATTTACTGAAGCTCAAATCAAACAAAGAAGCACCTATACAGAGTACCAGCAAACATAACTTCATGAAATGAGTTGATGTGACAACCTCTGACCACACAGACCCCTTTTTAATGGATATAATTTCCATGTGGAAGTCAATCCCAGGAGATCTTATCAGGACATTTTCCTTACTTGTCTTTTCATCATCCAATAAGACATTTGGGTGAAGAGGCAGTCCCACAGTGTTCTGGGTATTGGTGGTGAACCTACAGATAGAACAAAAAATGTAAGAAACTCTGTCTTACCCAGACTCAAAATGCTCAGTTAGAATGATGATCTTAAAAGAGCACCCATCATCCTTGCTATCAAAACTAAATGGAGAAAAAAACCCAGAATTTCAGACAGACAAACACTAAATCATGCTCTTGTTTACAGATTAGTATTAACAACTGTAAATTAATCTAAAAACCAATTAGAAAGGAAGATGTTGCTTGGAGGACAGATATTTTCAGTTCTATGTGTGACAGAAGTATAATCCTTGGGACTCCTGATTTCTAAGTAATCTTACAGGGGTGGGTTTAGGCAGAATAGCTCACAGTAGTAGTAGGTGGAAGGGTTATTTCCAGCCTTCATCCCCCTAGGAGTGGCATGCTGGCTAACCACACTCAGATAAACAAGGTAGAAGGGAATGAGAATTTTAATGCCCTGGAGCTCCCAACAGGCCAGTCCTGTATGAGTAACTTTAATTTCAAATGTTGGACATTTGTGGAGCCTCTTCTCAGCAGCAATGCTCTGCATTTCTAAATAGCACAGAGCTGAATGCAAAGAGATCTTCCATCAGTCCCTTTGTTTCACCTGGCCTTCAGCTCACAGTTATTAAGGAGGTTATTGAGCTAACTAGAAAACACTCATGAATAAATTATACAATTCAAAGAGATGCATTTATCATATTCATAGTAGTTTATCGTATATATTTATTTCATATTCTACCTGATTGTGTTTTGAGTTTATATAAGTTCCTGTGTTCAGATATAAGCTAGTAGAAAACTATAAAATTGTGACTATGCTAGAACTAAGAAATAAAGAAATATATATGCTCCCCTTCAAAGTATCACTCTGGTACATTTTACTATTACATTTTGTTCTTCTGAGAAAGACTATAAGTAGCAAAATGCCAGGCAATGCCCAGAATTTCATATTTAAAGAAAACATAACCATTTCTCTTGTGCATACTGGAACTTTGCAGTTTGAGGAAATCTCTTATTATTTCAAGATAGTACTTCTCAGTTTCAGTTCAAAAGGATTTTTTTTTTTTATGCCAGCATATTATTCAAAATATTTAAAATAAGGGTATTCAAAGTCTTTATTGTCCACATGAGATCCTAACAGCTCACTTGCTCTTCCTATAGACTTCCTGATGCTTTTAAAGCAAAAATCTTTCAGCCTGACTCCAGGGACATCTAGGGCTTGTGAACTACTTCCAAAAAGACTTCAGAAGGTATGGAAGAAAAGCAAACCAGTTGTAGAGAGACTTAAATTCACTCTATAGGTCCCAAACCTCTATTGAGTATTTGAAGGAGGTTGAAACCCACAACTAGTTCAGGTGTTTAAGTGTAATTAAGGCCTCCTTTTTTCCTTGCCTACATCAGTGTAAGCTAAAAATAGTTCTCTTTAAGCCACTTGGTGTTGTCACTTTGTGGTGCAGCATCACACCCCTGCTAACAAATCACAGATAAGGCTCCTCACACCAGATAAGACTATTAGTCTGCAGTCGAATATTGGCCAATTCTTGTTGTGTTAGAAGAAAATTGCTGTTTGTTCAATGCTGCACAGGGGAAGATATTCCTTACAGTTACCTGGGGTCATCCTCTTATGTCAGAGGCAGAATAAAATTATTAGTTTTTGGTAACTGTTCTTCTTCATATGTCCTGACTCTTCCACTCATTATGGCCCTGAACCAGCAAGGTACTTAAGCACACAAACAGCCCACACCGCTGCTGGGGTTCCAAATGTTCTGCATGTGTGAGGTCTTTCAAGAATTAGTTTCTGAGTTGCTTTTAAATGCAGTTATAAAGGTGTTAGTGGAAATGCCCACACAGCAGCTCAGTGTCACTATTACAATGTGGACCATACAAACACAGTGCAATGAAAGCACATGCCAACTTTGTTCTTTGTTCTTGACGTGTCCTATTTCAACCAAGATCTGACAAAACATGGTTGTACTGACCATTTTACCTGTGGGTTATGCATCTCAACAAATTAAATCATTTGAGTTCCCTGAGATCATCCCACTAACAACAGTGATGGTAAAAGCCTGCATACTTAAAATGCAGGCTTGTATGGTCACAGCGGAGCACTGATCCTGAATTTGGCACATGACAATAACTAAATCAACTGGCAAAAACATAATTATGCCAGATCAGGAGGAGCTAAGTTCAGAGGACTGTTTAGGCAGCATAGTGTCTCCCTTGTGAGAACTATATAAGGGAGAGCTCCTTAAAACATTGAGCCCTAAGCAAGATGCCTAATAAGACAAAAGGCAAATAAATATGATTCACATCGAAAGAGGTACAGAACAGAGACAGATGAACTGGGAAAACCAGGTAAGGCAAAAGAAGAAATCTTTAACTTGTGCACAATGGACTGCTTCACTTTGCTAGGAGGCAAAAAATGAGCATCTGTGGGAACTTCTTTGTTATTAGCACTGTTTCAGAAGCCGTTTTCAGAGTCCAGCTGTAAATTGGATATAAGCACTTGCCAAATGCAAGGGGAGTGGTTTCCACTTTGGTCTTTGTGTTTATTGTTTCTGCACTGGCAACAGAATTGAATTCATAGCAGCAGCAAAACAAAGACAGCTCTGAGTTATATTGTAATTCACTGCTGGAGATTTATGAATATTATTTTCCTGTAAAACCCAGCATTTTTCGCTTTACTACTTGTAACCTGTAAGTGGCATAAAACTGTGTACCTAGCAGGGTTTCCTATTGCAGTGAGTGCCAAACACCAGTGTAAGAACTGCACTACATGCACATGTGGTTATAGACTATGCATAAATTGTGCCTTTATGTTTAACTTGTCTAATCAGCTCACCATATCAAAACTTAATAAGTAGCTGCTTCTCATTTAAAGGTCTAGTAAAACTTCAATTATTATGGCTGTAAGATGCCTTGTTTCGAAAAGAGCATTAAATAGTTTTATAGATATGGTTAGAAGATCTTGTGTAGTTGTTTTTATGAAAGTGAATGAGTTCATTAATAATGGAAGTCTGAGACAGAAATACAAGTTGGGAGTGGGTGAAGTATCCTGCTTTTGCATCCCTTCCTCACAGGTTATCCTTGAAGAGTAAGTCGCTTCTGCCTCCATATTGATGACCAGGCATGGCTAGACCCCAATAACATACCCAGAGGTGATGCTTTGTAAGCCACCCTTCCTCTCAGGGACAGCACTAAAGGGCCCGATTATCATTTCTACCTGTTTTTCTTCCAGGAAAAAATAAATTGTCTCTGGTGCAGTTACTCTGGATTTAATTCAAAACCATGACCTGAAGCCTCTTTCACATGTGAGAGTATATTAAGAAAAGAAAAAATAAAAAAAAAAAGTCTTATTATACTCATGAGTATATGAGAGCAATGAGGATCCCATCCTCTGTGCTGAGGGATTGGCATTGCTCTTCAGCTATGGTAAGTGCAAGCAAGGCACATGATTTGGCAATGAGATTATCAGGGGACACGGAGCAGAGGTTCTCATTGCTCCACCATACAGCTGTCTCCATAGGTGCCTGGGATCTTCCCATCAGCTTCAATGGATTCTGGTCCTGATCCCAGGGAGACAAATCTTTCCTTTCTTTCCCTAAAATTTGACAACCAGGATTCAAGCTTCCATGTCACTTTCTCTTCCAGAAACCAGAAAATCCTACAGGGAACTTGAAGCTAACACAGAGCCCAGAGTAGAAAATTTCTTGCCTATAGTATGCACCAAAAGGAAAGCATCATTTTAGATGCTGGCACTCTAAGTTAGATTTCTCTGTATCTCTACAAGCACTGTTGGCCAAATCTGTACTTTTTTTTTTCAAATGTATTTTTTTGAAAAAAGGAAATCTCAGATTTACTGTAAATGCAGACGAGGAAGGCAAGAGCAGATGGGCAATGTTTAAGTTACAAACCTAAGGGAAGATTTTTCATAAAAATCTCTTCAACTGCAGCTCTTAAAATAAAGAAAGATTTTCTGTTTTCCACAGTGACTCACTAAACCTTTATTTAGACAGTTGGTAAAAACACCACATCACATAATTCACTGTTTCTTTTTTTTTTAACTTCCCCCCCTTTTTGCTCAGCTGCACTTTTAGAATGATGATGTTTTTTTCCTTTTAAAAGGAGGCAGGAATCTACATGAAGACATTTTGCCTTTTACTTTTTGTTGGCAATCTAAATATAGCTTGGAGTGGCTAATATTCCTGTTCAGACCCACAGCACAGCACCCTCTGTTGCGCATATTAAATAGGAGGATTAAAATCTTTATGAGGGTTTAGTTCATTTTGTGGTAGACATTTTTCATAGATGAGTTTTCATAGTCATTCAGAAATTCAAAACCAAAAAGCAGGGCACAAAACATAATGATTTGGAATAAAGAGTTAGTCTTACCCATTAAGAAAATCTCTTACTGTGCTGATTGCAGGAGGTCTAACTATTTGTGGAGTTGGACAACTTGTTTTCCACATAAGTGGCTCATGACACTTATTTGTCTTCAGAAAGGCTGCAAGTTACATATTTGCTGCTGTTTGCTCTCAACCAACATGCTGCTGGGTGATCATGAACACCCTTGTTTACCACTTAATCTGGTGGCAACTGAAAATACTCAAATTTTGGGAGCAGTGCTTTAAACCAACAGTGGAACATCATGCAGGGCAGTGGAGGTTTCTCCCAGTACATGAATATGGACCACATGGGATTTTGCCAATTGACTGCTGCTAGCCTGATTCCAGGAGATTTTAAGGTCCCCAGTTAATTTCCTGAGAAATGAATTAAGGGTGTAAACACTTCACCACATACATCAAGCAGACATAAAATTATACAGGTTTCCCTGTGGCAGATGAAGCACTCTTAAATCAGGTTGCTTTAAAGTTTCATCCAACAGTTCCCAGACCTCCAAATTTCTGTCGTAGGTGCTACTTCTGGAAGCTGCTACCTCCAGCCCTTCTCCTTGCTAGAGTATGCAGTAAGGCTGTGGGGATCTACATGCTGAAAAGAAGCTTATTGTAACCAGTAGCTAGAAATGAAGATGACTCAAAAAACCAGAGGGTTCTAAGTTGATTACACTGTATCTGCGTAAGAAAAACCTTGCTTCTTGCAGTGGAAATTATTCTAGTTAAGATTAATTGTAAGATTCATTTTTATGTAAGATTCATCTTTATTCTAAGATTTTTTTTTTTTTTTTTTTTTTTTTATTCTTAGAGATGCTGCACTGGTCCCTGTGGGTCCCTTTTCTCCATAGCTGTGTGTTTTCTGCTTTTCTACATTCAAAGGCATGTTCTCCACAGACAGGGGAGCTGAGCAACTGAAGAGCTGTGCATGAATGTCTAAGGAGCTAATGTGACCTTTGGTCACCTGATGATTTGGTACATTGCCTATGAGGCAACTGGAGGGAGTAGCTCTGATGGCCACCACATGGGCCTAGTGAAGCAGTGGGAATATAGAGAAAATATATACAATTTAAAAGGGGAGAATAGTTCAAGAAATAGCTTTACCTGAAGAAATACCAGCCTGATAAAAAGGTATGGTAACATGTGAAAAATGTTTTAAAAAAAGAGAGAGGAAAAAGGGGAGATATTTTACTAGGAAAACAGCCAAGTTTCACTAAGGCCTGTTTGAAAAAGCTGATAACCTTTCCCAGAAGCTTGATGGTCTCCTTCTTCCTTGTGAAAAGCCATGTTCATTTGAAGAAATCATCAAATAAAAAAGGTTGAGTTTCTGAGTAGAACATGAATATTTGTGGTACTAACATCTGTGGTGGCCTTTCAATTTACTAGACCAAAAGCAAAGAAAAGGAGGAATTGGACCAGTCTAGTGGTTGAGAGTCTTTATGGCTTCCAAACCACACAAGAATTCGTTTGTGCTGTTAGCATCAATTTATTAGGGCGGTTCCAAAAAAAAAAATTCTGCCTTTTTCTTAGACGAAGGACATCCAAGATATGCTGCTTTTACAAACTATTGCATAGCGTGTCTCCTATTTACATTTCCCAAGATGCTCCAGTCTCATCCTCAGCATTTCAGAGAAGAGGTGTGTAAGGACTACAGGAAAGAGACCAGGACAGAAAGTCACATAGGCCTGAAGTGTTGACAAGCAGCAGAGTCAAAATCCCTTTGGTCTGCTGGTATCTAAATCCCCCCATGTCTGGCTGCCTCTGCTGTGCTGCTGATCTCTTTTCCATACCATATTTAAAAAAAAAAATTTAAAAGTGCTTCTGTGGATTGCCCATGAATGCCATGGTCTCTGTGTGTGCAAAATAAGAAACCATTTTATTTTCTAAGAATCCTTCTCTTTGAAGATGACCTGCTCAGAATTCATGAAATGTGATGGATTTTCTTCCTCTGGCATATGGATGGTTTCTCCTTAAATTTCATCTCTCTTCAGCATGGCTCACTCTATTTCAGTCATCCCTGCTGCCCACACTCTTCCACCGTTTCCCCTGTGCTTCGTGGACAGCTTCATAGAGCAAATCTAAAGAGAGATAGCTGAGACTGATGCTGAGTTAAGAAACATTTAATCTTTATGCAGCTGTAAAGCAAATGACCAGCCATTTTTCATGGTTAATTAATAGCACATGCTTTGTAAAGTGAAGTGCATCTTAGAGGCTGGACTCTCCTCTGGCTTTAGAGCAGTGTGATTCCACATGGCTCCTGTGGAGCCACTACAGGTATTTTTCACAGGGAAAATAGATTCACGTCCAGTGAATAGAAATTTATGTTCACATAAGGTGGTCCAGCTGACCATGCTATTTTCATTCAAAGTACCTAAATGCTGAGTTCCCAAAAACACTGCCCGAAAATGTGGAAGTGGGTTTGGTAAGTGCTTCTGGAGAAATTGGAACAAACCCAACATTTCCTTAAGAATATTTAGTCTTCTTTTCAGCACTGTGGGAGGTTTGGGCTGCTGCTTTGCACATTTTTCAAGTGCTTTTCCCTTTGAGACACCTAGGGCAAAGGCCTCAGGCACTTGATGTTATCTATTTTCCTAAGAAGAGTTTTTTCCATACCACAAAAAAAAAAAAAAAAAGGTGCTTCTGTGGATTGCCAGTGAGTTCTATGGACTCTGTGTGTGCAAAACTCCCACTGTCATCACCAAAGAGCTGCACACAGAAAAAGAGTAGCCCATGTAATAGATTCATGAACAGAATAAGCCAGGAAGGGCCCAGAATGGTGCAGCAGACACCCAGCCATGTCAGGTGTGAATCTGGATAAAACAGGATGAGAATCTGGATAAAACAAATGCCAAAAAAATCTAAAGCCTTAGCTACAAAACTGAAGAGACCACAATATATATTTTAATTCTCTCAGGGGAAATGATGCTATTAGTATACTGAAATACATTTTTTTTTGCCCCTCTCCCTAAAGTGCTTCAAAAGCAGCATTTGGGATCAATTTGCCAATCCTTGAAAAAATGCCTAGAAAGGGCAGAATGGTCAAAGATGACATGCTTGATACTGAGAGGTAAAAGTTGTCCAGTAGCTGAAGCTGCTTAGGGCAAAGCAAATTTCCAGGTGTAAGGGGGTAATATTGCACGGGTAACAGGAGTGAGAACGCTTTCACCCCCTTGCATCACCCCACAGAGCTCTGACCTGCCCTCGCAGATGAGGAGGCTGCTATGCTTGAGCTGATGAGAGCTCAGGACAGCATCTGACTCCCTCCTGCCTTTGGGCTCCACATTCACCACCTTCCACACAGGACTGGACTTTTGGGCTGGCAGCCCAAGGCCTGTACCAAGAATACCAGGAGTGTCACCGTGCCAGCCTCCCTTTGACACTAAAGGTGGCACCACTTCCTTTTCCTGGTGGAGACCTCCAGTCTGGTGATAAATGCAGCAGTAATCTGTGATTGTTTGTTTGTGCTCATCCTGCTGATGCTGCAGTCCATATATTGACTTGTCTGGGAGTCTCAGCTTCCAGCCATTCTAGGTCACTCTTGTTCCCATCTCCTAACCCACATTTTCTGTTTGTCTGCGTTGGTGGTTGAGCATCTGCCTGCACGGCACACCACTGTGTGTGGAAGCCTGGATGTCTTCAGAGCAGGCAGCTGCATTCACAGAAGCTGGATAGAAGTCAGATGCTAAAAAAAAATCTCTGGAAATCTTAGAGGTTCTTGGCTTTAAAGGCATTTAAAAAAGAAACAAACCAACAAGCCCCCCCACCTTTAAAAATGTGCTTGGCAGAGTGTTATAAACAAAGAAAACCAGTTTGCCTGTGGGATATTTGATTATCCTCGAAGATCTGCTTGCTTCTATGCAGGTGGTACCAGCTGATGCAGAGGAAAGGAGTGATAATGTCTGGGGAAAAGGACAAAGAAATACTCCAGGATTTTCTATCAAGGGGAGAGGTTGAGGTGAAAACACTGAGAAGCATGACACCAAAACCAAGCCAAAACAATACAAAATCAGTGGAGGAAAAAAAAAAAAAAAGAAAGAAAGAAAAGAAAGTAATTTTGCTTGGACAATATAATCTGTTTTAAAATTGACCCTCTTTACTGTCCAGCTGATTTCATGTTTTCATGTCTTTGGACATTTAATCAGTTTCTCTTGGTATTTATCTATTTGTTAAGTTGCACTGGTTTTATCTGAGTGTGAACTGATTTCATTAAATCACTGCAAGCTGGATACTTTTACTGTACTTTGTACCATTTTTATTTCTGTTTACTCTAAATTAATTAGAACCAGTGTCAGGCTGGAGCAAAGCACATCATTCTTCAGCATAGTAAGTGTCCATTGGTTTAACTCAATCAGTACAAGTTCCAATTTAAGGGCAGCCAGAGTGGGCCAGGCCAAAATCCATTGGTATCCTGGTGATCAGAATATTCCAATATTTGGTATGGGCAAAGTGAGAGGACAAGCACATGACATACCCTTTTATGACTCGGGGGCTTCATCTGTTTTTGCTTGTGGATGCTCTGTTTTGATAGGACTTTCGGACTTATTTTCCCATTTTTTTTTCCAAGGGAGTGTTCATCTCAACACTTACCCAGTCAATTAGACATCTGACAAAGGGGGTTTTCTCATTCTGCACTTGTGTAGGTGTGTTGAAAGTTTTCTTAAGGAAAAAAACCCTCTTGCTCCTACATTTCTAATGTGCTTGGGATCCACTCTTTCCAACCATTAGCATTAGGTGGCCCCACCTTCTCCTTGGTAAAATGCAATTCAAATAATAAAATGTGTTCTTTTGATATTTGTCCAAGCTTCTGCTAAATCAAATATTTAGTATCTCTAGAGCAGATTAAAGCCTCCCTCATTTAATAAACGGTATTTAATATTGCCCTGAGTTCTCAGCTTGTACCTTTCAAGCAAGACAATAAAACTCCCACACAGGCAGCAGGCACTACATGTGTTTGTACACAAAAATGAAGAAGCGCCACACAACTGTGTGCGGATGAAGGCTGAACTTTCCTCCACCAACCAGCCTGAGACCCTTCCAGGATTTTCTTTCAGTTGTCTCTCGTTCCCAGAAGCCACATTTGCTGCCTTTGCTGGCAGGTTTGGCAACCTGATGTCACTTACGTGGTTAAAAGCTGCAAGTAGCAATTCCAACCAGAGAAGGTGGCTTCTCCCACCCCATCCTGGGTAACCCAGGGCTTGTAGCTCTTAGCTTCTGATATTTTCACTGCACAGCTATAAAGGAGGCACCCCTTTTCTTTTCCTCATCCTCGCTGAATGAGCACAAAGGCTGCTTTCGTCCAGAGAGTGGCTTGCATCACCTCTGGGGAGACAGTCCCCTGATGTGTGCTGAGGTTAAGGCAGCATCACCACAGCAGCATAGTAAGGGGCAAAACAATCACCTCTCTTAAATCCTGAGCCTTGTCTGCCTCTGAACACGGGACTTTTTGTCTCCACGAGGCGGGGGGGGGAGGGGGGGGGGCGGAGGCAGTAGCAGAGAGGGCAGGGGTTGCAGGCAGCCCCAGTTGCTGTTGTGCATCGTATGAGATAACGTGAGCAGAAACTTCCCTTCCTACTCACAAACAGGCAACACTTCGCCTCTGTTGTGCCAAGAGGTTTTCATTTTACTATGCCTGGCATAAACTTTCAAGATCTTAATGTATTATGTCAGAAAAATGAGCTTTATTTCATACTTCCAGCATCTGGTGGTAGTGAGGAAGAGAGAGAGAGAGCAGAGGAGCAGAAGAGTGCTATTAGCAGCAGCTCTGCTGAGGAAAAAACACCTGGACCTTTTTCCCCCTGCAAGAGCAATTGAATGCAGAGCCTATGTCACTTGCTAGGGACTATCACCTTTCCACTGGCACTGCAGGGATGGACCTGATGGGCCAGATTTAATGAGGAAAACGATGTTGCAGGGGATGCAGGGAAGGCCCAGGGCTCCACATACTCCCTCATGGTACTGGGGGTACAGCTCGGCAAAAAAAGCAGCCCCAGAGAGCTTGGCAAGTGTGAACCATTGGTCTTGCTTGGGCTGTACTCCACTGCTGGGTCAGTGGGAACCAGCTTCAGAGGGAGCAGCCCTGCCATGTCACAGTACTTGTGTGCCCAGAGAGCACTGGGACACAGGTGCCTCCTGCCTTATTAATTTCTTCTTAGTATTATTTTTTTCCAGGTAACACTTTGAAACCCACTCCTAGCCCGCTCACAGCTCATAGGAAGAAAAGTGGAAGATTTCTATGAAAATCTTAATACCTTCAGCTGTTTATCCAACAACAGGATATGGATTTCAAATCTGCAATACATATGTATAGAGGGAGAGAGAGAGTAGTGACATAACTGTAGAAGGAAAAGCAATTTACTGTCTGATTTTTTTTTTTAATGTATATTCTCAGCAGGTAAACAAAATGTATTCACCCACCACAGTGACCAGAAAACAATATATTTCTACTCTTATCAGACACAGGCATTGACTCAAGGCAGGGCCCTAGGGTTACCCATCCCAGCGCAGCCTTCAGATTTGGCATAATTGATACATAAACACACGTTTTGGTGCACGTTGCCATTCCTGATCTTTTAAAACACCTTTCACTCATTGTCTCAGGTTCTTACAGGAGAAAACTTGCTCTGTAGTCTGCCAGCAGCCCATGGGTGGTTGCGGGATTTGCCCATTGTTTTTGTGTAACACAGCTTAGTTGGCCTCACAGCAGCACATATGCCCAAGGAAACTCTTGTGCAATGACCTTGGATACCTCCTGGCTTTTGGAAGGAGTCTAGGTCTCCTTACAGTTTGAAGAGCTGCTGTCCACCAGGTTGACTCAGCCCTATGGCAATACCAATGGTTGTTTTGTGAAAGCTGTGACACTCAAGGCCTCTTTATGATGGGGCTCATTAAACTTCTGAGCTTGACTTTTCGAGAGTGAAAGGAAAAATGACCTGGCTCCCCGAGCTGCCATGCACAGGCCGTGGACGTGAGCCCACCTGGAGGAAAACACTGGGCTGACGGCCTAGCTCCAGTCACTGGCCAACAGGTGACTGGGCACATCAGGCCTGACCTCTGGACAGGTGCCCTTGGGGGCAGGCATAACCTCAGGGCACCAAAGGTCATCAGTGCAAAGGAGGGCACCAAGCCCCCAGTGCAAGCACTTCTGCCCCAGGAGGCGCTCAGGCCCTGAGCTCGTTTCCCTCTGCTGCTGGGGACAGCTGCCCTGAGAAAGCCTGTGGCCTCCCTGTGCCCATCCATCCAGACAGAGCTTCATATTTGGAGATCAGCACATTTGTCAGAATGGTTTCCTACCGCCGGCTTGCAACCTTGCCATAAAGCTGCGATCACACCTTCAAACAACCCCTTGTTCATGGAATGTATTTCAAAGACTGGCAGATCTGGCTGGCAGAATGGGGTCCCATATATGAATTAAAGTCTTTACTTTTTTCTTCTAGAAGTTTTCAAGAGTGCTAGTGACAGAAGAGGAAGGGAGGGAGGCAAATTAAAAACTTTTTATACATTAGGAAGGTAAATGAAGCAAGTGAATGCAAAGACAAAGAGATGAAAGTCATATTTTATGGTAAACATCATGCAAGAGCTTCTTATTGGTGATGGGTGCGCAAAATAAGACACCAGAAGCCAATGAAAGAAATGGTTGTTAATACTCTGTCTAGAAATGATAGTTAGTACTGTGACTTTCTTTTTTTCCCCCACTGATTAAATAATTTATATCAGAATACTTTTGTAATTTGAGTCTGTCAGATGGGAGCTCTTTTATATATAAATATATTTTTTTCTTTCCTGCTTTCTAATTAGCAAGGTACAAAACAGAACAGTAATGTATTACACAAGTGGAGAAGTGACATTGTCTGGAGAGCCTGGCTGTGTCCCGATTCCCAACACGGAGTGCTGCAATACTGTGCTCGGGAAGCCCAGACTCCCCTCCTTTCAGCAGCTAAAGAGTTAAAGAGACAGATCAAAGTGAGAAAAAGGGAAAATATTCCTTTCAGGCTTTGAAACACTATTGCCACCATGGAGAAGAGTAGTAGAAAATTAATAAGGTGGTGTTGGAGCAGATGCATGACCTGCAGTATAGTACAGAGGGCAAGAGTTCAAATATAAATAAATATGTATGGCTGTGCTATGTCTTATTAGATAAGAGTGCTGTCTCGTAAGCAGTTTAGGTGCAGCGAAGTGGCATCTGTAGTACTTGTGAGACAAGGAGCTGTACCATAAACAAGCCTTCTGATTAAGCCAGGGATTTTCTAAGAGGCCAGCAAGAGCCAGAAGGGAGATTCACCATTCCAGCTCTCTGGGATCAAGGTATCAGGCATGGCGGGGGAGAGGGGGTGAGTCTACTGCAGTGATCCTGGCAGAATTGTCATCATTTGGGAGGCAGGATCATTGGGTTCAGCATCCCAAAAGATTCTCCATGAACAAAACTCCCATCTGTTTTAAAGCAAAAGTTAAAATGCCATACTACAAGGTGCACAGCAGATGGTAAGTCTCCTCAACTTCCATTTTTCCAGATCAAAACTTCAGGAGGCATCCTCTTGCACAACATATAGGCGTGGGGGATGCATTTCAGAACTATTGTTTGAACATCCCAAAGCCAGTAAGTGCTTGGGCCAGGGGACAGTGATGGCAACTGATGCAGATGCCAGCCTTCCCTGAGAAAATCCTGAGACTCCTTTGTGTTCAGATCTACCTCAAATAAACCTAACAGAAATCATCTCACAATAATTTCTCAGCCACAGGCTAATTTGAAAGTTATATTTAAAGATATATGGATTTTATGATGATTAGATCATGACAAATTCTGTTGCAGTTTTTTTTCTTCCTTGTGGAATTACTTGTGAAAAGAAAGGAAGCAGCATTTAAGACTGAACTGGACTGATTACAAGCAGTCTTAAGGAGAAAAAAAATGATACAGACAAAATAGAGATTATCATTCTTTATCAGTTACAAATAAACTTCACCTCAGGTTTTCCACTTGAGTTGAGCTTCCCCTCTATTTTTCAGCAAAATATTTCTCAAATAGTTCCAATGACCCAAACCAAGCATTTTTCACAAGATTAATTTCTCTGCTGCAGAAGTTCATTTATCCTAAGGCAGACTCCGGCACAGACATGGGCAAGGCTTGTCAGGTAATGTGGAAACAAATATAGGCAAAATACGGAATTGATTCCACGCAAGTTTCACCCCTCCCCACTGCACCTCCCATTTTTACTTTTATAGAGGGGGATTAGTGACATGGATAAGCCACGGGAGTAAAGCTCGCGTGGTTTGTACATGTCACCAGAACCCCTACAGAAAAATGCAGCTTTATAATATGTACAATTTCGGTTTAGTTTATTATTTATAATACCTGGGTACCAACAAAAAAGCTCAGACACTAATGCAAAGTTTTTAATTTCTTAGTGCGTTGACATCACTTACTGTCTTTCTCAATGTATTTTTATTTGTTTGATCTTCTATAAATTTTTCTCTTTGTTCTTCAGATGGAATAGCAAATCTAGTTCATTCTGAAGACACTCTGCTGCTATAAAGTAACTGAAAAACCTTTAAAAATTTAGAGTTTTAAGTGTGATATCATGTCCCATAAGAATATTTGTATCATTACAGGACACAGTATCACCTAGTTCTCTGGAAATATTAAATTCCACTAATATGTGAGATTATCTACTTTAGTTATTTTAAAGCAGACGATTTATTGGAGAGAAAGAACTAAATATTCTATTCCTATTCCTGCTCTGTTTCAGTGTGATTTTGGCTACATCAACATTTGCAAACCTTTCTCTCTTTCTAACACCTTCATATCGAGGCACCACTGCACTGAAGCTTTTAGTGCAGGTTCTGCTCATGGAATCAGATTTATAAGGTTGTGGCACTTGCTGACTGCCTGTCCTACTTTCATCTTACCTTGGCAGTGGCTGAGCCCATTAATATTTTGAAGTGAAGGTGGAAGATATCTCTTTCCATAGACTTGTGATCAGACCAGGTATTCAGCTGTCTAGGAAAAGAAAAGGGACAATGGTGACTGACAGTAGGTGAAAATTTGAGGATTTGGGGTTTTGGGTGGGGAAATTTGGCAGGGCCAGGGAGCATCAGGTCCTGAGCAGGAGGAAATGGTTTGGGCACAAGAGTAAGAATCACGATAGACAGAGGCAGGGCATGGGAGGCAAGGCTTACTGGAGGGCCAGAGTTTTCACCCAGCATGTGGCCACAGAGGACATCCTGACTGTCTTTTACTTGAATCCCACCAGGATCAGGAAAATGAGCTCAGGAGCATTGTTCTCCCTCACTATGCTTGCCTGGCACCTCCTCCACCACCTTCTCAGCAGGGCCTGTTGCCACTCCAACTACAAAGCACCTCAGCCTCTTCCTTTACTGCTGAGAGCCCTCCCTACCACCACTTTTACCTCCTCCAGACACAGCATCCCTCTAGTCTATATTCTGACATTATTATGTATTCTCTTCCTCCACACACACACTCACACACACACGCGCACATGGAGAGAGTTAAAAGAAATCAATGAAGAATCAGTGGCCAGCGGAATGATGGATAATAAAAGAACACTTTAAAATGAGCAAAAATACTGTGAACAGTTGTGGGACCATTGCAAGAGACAGCTCACAGCATTGCAGGTTTTAACAAAGGAAGATCAGAAGTGTTGACTAGACACTTTTGTTCTGAATTTGCAATGAAGCTGGAGGGTGTATCTATCCCGTCTGACGTTTCTGCAGGAGCAGAACGTTTATCTCTGCTACAAAGGAAGATCTGAGGCAGCACCTGCTAAAATTAAGCTTTCCCCAAAACAGCTCTATTAATTTGCACTCTGGAGTTTTAAAGCGAGTGGCTAAGGAACTTTCTGAAATACCCTCATTAATAATTCACAGATGTTGGGAGAATGAGTTAATTTTGGAGCCTGAAGGTCAGCAAACACTACTCTAAAGGGAAAAAAAAAAAAAAAACCTGCTAGAAAGAAGGGAAAAAAGAAAGTAATAGAGAGAAGTAGAGAACCAGCAAGGCTGACAGCTCCAGATACACCCTGAAAACAAATTTTTAGGGCAACTATAATGAAAGATTTAGAGTCTAAGTATATATGCATATACTCATATAAACAAAGACTAGCCATAAAAAGTGCCGAGTTGTAGTTCAAGTCCTTCCCTGTTGTTAGGATGTGAGGTTTCATAAACTCAAATTATCAAGGCTATTGCCCAGGCACCCAAAGGATAGTTTGGTGCCTGTGTGTTGCTCACAGTGGGAGGCTGATCTGGGGATGCCACTGCCCCAGGTGTCCCTGCATTCTCAGGGAGGACACAGTGGTATGGTCCCACAGGGCCATGCTGCACAAGGCACCTGTGGTAACACCTTGGGCAGCCCTACGGGCCTTGCCCAGGTGTTTGAAGTGAGGCTGACGACACATTTGAGGTCAAGAAGAAGCTTGCCTTTGGACCATAGGGGCAAAACCTGGAGTTGCATCTCTGTGGCTTCAGCAACCCAAATGGCTTCTGCCAGGTAGGGGTCTCAAATCCCTACTTTCGTTTTAGAGGATCCGCTTTCTTGCAAATTGAAATGGTATTTTTATGATTATTTCCAGTTGTTACATGATTCTTATTATAGTTCAGCACTGACGTCAGCAATAAACAATAATAGGATTGTGAACTATTGCTCTTTCTAATAAAATTATGCTTCTTCTCTGTATTATAAATCTAATAGCTATTACATCAGTACCCATAAATATATATCATTGCTTACCTTTTTAATATATACAGGGCATTGCATGCCCCAACAGAAAATAATCAGATTTTTTTTATAAGTTAGCCACAGCCATTATTAGATCATGAATGCCTAATAAGTAGAAGTAGAAGATATAATTAATGGACAGTTTTCATATCATTTCTCCTTTTGAAGGAGGAGAAAGAGGTGGCTTTACCTGCTTTTCTTTCCAGTCTAGAGCTGCAGCCTCTATTCTGTCCTCTGCGTTTCTCCACACTTTTCTTTATAATTTCTTTCCCTTTCTTGTTTGAGGCTAAATGCTGGTAAAAGAGTACTGCACAAGGCAGCGCAATTTCTCCACTGCAGTGCTATGAAAATCCCTCTCTTCCTTTAGAAAGAGCCAAGAAATAGCCTTTTCCTCCACTGTTTGATGCTAATGCACATACTTGCTCTCCCTGTGGCCAAGCATCTGGACTGCCTCCCTTGCCCTCTGTGGGCGATGCGCCCTTTCGCAGTCCCCCCATTGTTTTGTGATACCCTCTTTGGCCATGCTCTCCCAGGTGGCCAAACCTCCTGATGCTCGTCCTGGGTCTCTGTGGTGAGTGCCTGAAGGCTTGTGGCAGAGGCTCATGTGCCAGGCAGGGTGACCACCCCAGCCATTTCCCAAAGCCCACAGCCCAGTATCCCTCTGTGAGCCCATGGAGCCTTTCTGGAAAGGACGTGCCTGGCAGCACCCCGAGGCAGCCCACGACATGGACACAGCTGTGATCTATGGAAACGTGTGCAAGATCTGTATAAATAAGGCAGATTTCCCCCTACACCCCCTCCTTCTCCTCCTCCTCCTACTCCTCCTCCTCCTCCTCTCCTCTTCTCTCTCTCAGCACTGATTAATGTGTTGAATGAAACCTTTAAATGTTTGATTTCAAAGCAGAGGGATTTTTCCCCCCTTCTTTCCGCCTATCTGTAAAGAAGGGAAAAAAAAATCTGCGATCATGTGGGAAATGTTGATTTTAATGGAAAAATTGCATTGTGCTGACTTTCATAGAGTAGAAAATCCACAGAGTGAGACTTCAGGCTTGGCACCTGCTCCAGAACCTTCCTGATGAAGCAAAGGTTGTCTTCATTAAGAGCATTAATATTCATGCAGCATGGTAATTTTGACACAGAAAAGGTCTCTGTAACCTTTTCTTGTGTGAGAATTTTTTACTTCTCAAGGAAATTACAGTCCAGCAATGACTTAATTAATGCTGGGTTTCTTCAGCGGATTTTGAAGAGCTGTCAGTTTGGGCTTGCAGTAGCTGTCAAGCAGGGAGAGGGCTCTGGCTAGGTAGATTGAAGGGAAGGAGGGAAGACATCCGAGCCCCCAGCATAGATCTTTGTGGCTGGGGTAGAGTAATGGGGGGGGGAGGTTGGGGGGCGCACACACCTCCCACATTAGTTTTAATTTACCAACCTGCTTTCCCCACTGCTGGGTCATTTATTACTGGTTTAAAGGACACAACTTGAATTAGTCCTTCATTTCTTACTCAGCGTATTTGTTATTTGTATCGTTATCACTACTATTTTATAAATTTCATTTTGCTCTCCTCTTCCTCTAGCAGCATGCATGTAAGTTCTCAGGAGAAGCCCCCTTTAGATATTTCACAGCCACTGTAGCAAGTGCAGGGAAGAAAGAGAGAAGCCTCCTTCTGCTTTTAACAAAATATTTATATATGTGCATATACATACGTAATCAGATAAAAATACTCAAAAGAAATGAGATGTGCTGCCAAAGAGGAGCAGTGGCAAGCGGTATTTTTTTTTTAAATCAAAGTTTACATTCTTCCCCAGTGATGTCAGTCATGTTTGCAGACAGAGCATTTCGCGCAGCAGAGAAGGAGGGAACTTCTGCTTTCTCCTTCTTTTTCTTCGTTTGAATTTTTTGAGTATGTTTTCGAGACATCGTTTTAGGATCACTCTTTTCCTGATGCTGTTTTGTTTTTCTTTTTCCAGATTGCTCTGACGTGTCCTGTCAGCTTTCCCAAACCCAGGACTTCTCTCAGTGCAGTACTTTTCTGCCTTCAGTCCCCTCTGCCTATCCCTCTCTGCCACAGCACAGTGTACCACCAGGGAGCTGCACCACAGCCTCCTCCTTCCCACTGAACAAGATGAAGGGGACTTCAGCAGCAAGACCTTGAAGGCAAATGCAACTCAACACTCCAGCTGCAAATCCCCCTCCACCCTCAAAGAGCTTTGAGAAGAAATTGAAGCTTTGCTTCTGTACCAAAACATTCAAAATAATCCTGCTTTCTTTGGTAGCTGTGTTTAAAGTATGTTTCTTCCACCTGGAAATTAGTGGTCCTAAGGCAAGGCTCTCTTAGTTTTCAAAATCTGGATGAAAGACCCTCCCTCCCAGTGCCAAGAAATGCAAGGGATTTTTAATTATTCTCTAGTCTAAATGAGGCAGCAGTGTTAGGCCAGCGCTTTGTTTAAAGGTGATGCAGAAGGCTAAAATGAACATTTAAATAACGACCTTGAGGTATGAGCATTTTGAATATTTTAAGAAGGGAGACTGCATATGACATTCATTTCAGCCAGCTGTAGCCCTTTTTTTTTTTATTTCTTGTGTTGTCAGAAGTAAAATTCAGAAATGAAATCCCAATGAAGTGCTGGTCCAAATTTCTGTTTCAGATGTTGGCACCTTGCAACCCAAAAGCACTCTGCAAAGTGAGTGAAACCAAGGCTAATGGCACAACGATGTGCTGAATGACATACATAACAAAACTGAAGGACATTCCACTGAAAAACATACATTACACTATATGTGCATATGGATAAGTATATAGATATTTTAAAATAACTTGCACATTCTCCACCATTCATTTTACCTCCTTTTTGGCCACTGATCATTTGCTGTGAACAGTCCTAGCATGCAGGACTAACTGGGCTCCAAACCACAGGAAATTGATACCTGAAAAAAACCCCAAGGAAGGTGATCAAGAAAAGGAAAACCTTATGTGTTCTGTGGCCACCTAGACTCTAAATCTCTAAAGAGGTCTTCACCATTCCTCAACAATGCTAAAAAGGGAGATAGTTTGGGCAACAAATTGAGTGTTTGTTATAAGTTGGGTAAGGTGATAAGATGGTCAATAGAGTCAAGAGAGTACCAGAGTGCCAGTCAGGGTTTGGTCTCTCTAGATTTTGGCCTCTTTCTAGGTTTGCTTTCATTAGGCACCATCTTCATCCACCCTACCTGCCTGGTGCTGTCTGGAAGCACTCAGCTGCCTTACCTGGGCTGATCCACTTGTTTCAGGGGTTACACCTACTTATTCTCTCTGTTGGTTCACCTTTTAATATAGTAATAATTCACATGTTTTGCCAACTACTAATCAGCCTTTTTCCTAAGGATGATCTCACAACACTGGAGTCCAAGTGAAGAGATGGCAGCAGCCAAGGGGACTAAGATCAACTGCTGAAATAGTCCCAGATGAAAAACATCTCTAATCTCATTCACACCCAGACTGAGACTGCTTCCAATTTCTGATTCGTGGCCCAAAAGCCACGCACCTCTGGAAGGATCCTTCTTTTGCCGAAGAGCAAAAGAATGGTTTCTTGCAGAATGTGGTCTCAGTAATAAACCATTTAATCCACTGCAACACACAGTTCCACTTCACAAACATCTCCAACTTGCCTTTCCCATACTAGAGAAAAGAGATGAGAACATTTTCCTGATCAAAATATGACCTTTTTTCAGGTACCAAAGCTATGCTGGAGTAAAATGTGGTTTTATTTATGCACACAGGCTAGAAGGATTGCTGCAAAGGGAATTTTCTAGTCCAGGGGACAAATAGTAGGAGTTGTATTTCTTATCAACACAGTGAATGAAATAAATACTCAATATTTCTTCCACCTAACAAAGGAAGTAATTAGCAGTGCCATAGTCAAGGGAACATGCAGGTAAATGGAGCAATAATTGGGGTGATACAACATTTGCCCACTTCTCAGATGAGGGATAAGGAGCAGGCCAGAAGTGAACCCACATTTTATTTACTGCTACACCACTGGTAATTAGACAGCTTGCCATAATGGATTAGCAGCAACCAGTGACACCCCTTATCCCTGGCAGACAGAGCAGTGAGTGCCACAGAAGAAGCTGTTAAAGGCCAAGAAATACAAGTGTGTAAAAGATAAGAATAGCAAGTGCCCTCCCCATGTCAGGCTGACTGGGAGTTGAAAGCAAGCAAGAAAGCCAATCTTAAAATATGCCAGTTAATTTTAATGACATTGAAATTTTACTGACAAGTCTGAAGTATTTTAAGTAATGTCAGAATTATCTTACTTGGGAGAAAACTGAATTTTTATGATCTTTTTTTTATGTATAAGCTGCATTACTGTTTTATGAGGGAAGCCTGTCAATTTGCCTGCTTTGAACAAAACACCTCTGCAGAGATGTACCCATTGCACTATATATTCTGCTCCATCACCAGTAGAAGAGGGTATGTCGGGAAGGATCCGCATGGGCTGTGCTCACTGTGTGTGCTGTCTGCAAAACCTCGCTGCCAGCCTGAAGCCAGGCTGATCGACAGCAGCTCCCAGCCCCCGGGGCAATCCCTCACAAGGCACAGCGACCTTTGATGGAGCCCTGCTCTGTCAACGCTGTCGTTTCCCCAGCCTGAGCCTGGCCTTGCACAGGGATGCTCTCTCACCAAGGCAGCGTGAGCACCGCCACGCTGGAGTATGGAGCCCTGCATCATCCCACGTAAATGAGAGAGGGCCTTGGCTTGTTCACTTGATTGACTGATTGACTATCTTCCAGCCAGGTTATAAATCTTCACTCACCTCCGTGTCTTTCTCTGAACTGAGCACCAAGGAAATACTGACCTCTCCTCCCTGCAATGCACAGGGATCTGGGTGCTTCCCAGACGATACATCTACCCAGCCTCTTCAGGGAAAAAAGGATTTAATAGTCCACCAAGACTGTGCTACTGGGATTTTTAAAACCATTTGGTTTTATTCCCAAGCAGCCACCCAGTTAATTCATAAACACACACATACACACACACACACAAGTATCTATGTGCACATCCCAACCCTGCAGAAGTAATGTTTAATTCAGCAAGAAATGAAACCCAAACTTCTCCTCTTCTCCTCAGAGCTGGGATATTCCCTCCTGGGGTCTTGCTGCTTCTGGGCTTTTTTCTAAGACCAGTAGTATTGTCTTTACATCTTCTTCAGATGCTTTCTACCAACACATCTTGCTCACATTATTTTTCTGGCACCATCTGAGAGTCCCTAGTCACCTGCTACCCTGCTCTGTAGCCTGGTTAGTGCAAGTGACTGTGGAGAGAGCAATACTTGCTCCTTCCCACTCTGGATTTTCCCACATTATGCAGGCACTTCTCCTGTACAATGTTCAGCCCCCAGCAGCCCCTGGTCACCCATGTCAGGCCATGGCCTGATCTGGTGGTTTAACCTTTTGGCAATGACTGTAGGATGTAATCTGGTGGTTTTAACAGTAATCCCATCCTCCATTAAAAGGTTATAGCCTTTGAACATGTTCTCTATAGACCCTGCTGGGTTCATCCCTACAAAGTTAGATTTTTTTTCCAGTGTGAAAAGCCCATCATGGAAATTCTCCCCCCCTCTGCCTCTCCCCTCTCCCCCTCACTCCTGTCTGCCACATGAGAGCCAACATGACTCCCAACTTGGGGAGGCGTTTAGCAGGGCCCCATCCTCTAGCTGGCAAAAAAAACCCCTTCCTTCTGCTGGTGGGCCTCCCTCCCACCCCTATTCCCCACCACCAATCTCTCTATCCTGCTTAATGGTATTACAGCCATGAAATATGATTTTCTTCCAGTTGGGAATAGGAATTTTGCCATATTTTGCTGAGAAGCACATTTAATATAAATAATTCCTACTGTTCACAGGCTCCCACTTTTATGTAAAGGTTTATGCTGAGCCCACAGCAAAGAATTTAGGAAAAGGCTATTCATTAAGACCCTTACTTGTCTGTCACCTCCAGAGATCCCCCGCTGGCAGAAGGGGTCATGTAATGTCTTATTTATACCAATCCTTGCAGTATTAATTTTCTCCACACCATTTTAGCACACACCTGGGTGTTTTTTCCTCATTTCTCTATTTGTGGTACTTTTTTTGATTTTTTTTTCCCCACCCCAAGTCGCTTGTTCTGATCCTAACATGAAACATCCAACCTTTTAAAGAAATCATTCATTTTTTTTAAAGGTTGAACATGTCAAAGGAAGTTGGTGCACCTAATATTAAATCCCAGCTGTTTCTTTCAAAGTTCTTGAACACTGGGTAACTTGCGGAGGTGCTCGAACACAGAGGGTCAACGTGGCATGGAAAACCACAATGGAAACCTATTTTTTGAAATACATTTATGAAAGAGTTGTGTTTAAGGTCGGCATCTGCTTTGCTACGTGGTTACTCATTTAAGGGGTCAAAACCACAGCCAAGGAGTGCCGCAATAGCCCTGCTAGAGCCTTAGAAGAACAGAAATGTCCAAAATAAGGGCTGAATCCTCTTAGCTTGTGTACCTGAGCCTCAAGTTGAATGATGATGTACAAAGTTCAGGAATGGGCTATGACAGTTCTGCTGTTTACCAGAGCTGTTCGTAGGAGTCCTCATCACAAATACACCACCACACCATGGGTCTTCACTGGCAGCCTTGGTGCAGGCACTGGCAGCTGTCCTGTCACCAAGGCAACACTGATACCAGCAGCTAATCAGGCACTCTAATCAGGTGGAGGAAGGCTCAAGCACCAGTGGAAAGACTTTTACATTTCCAGTTTATGCAACTCCAGATGCAACTGCGTCTGCTGCTTGGTTTCATGTAAATTCCATGGCTGTAAATGCCAGTGTAGGTGCTGTAGCCCAGGGCTTAGCAATCAGCCTCATGAGTGGAGCAAGAGTGCAAACAGAAGAAGAAAACACTACAGAAGGACAAAAAAATAAAGTAGTGAAGTGACCCACTTTGAGCAGGAGTGCTCTTTGTGAGCTCACAGAGCTGGCAGCAGTGGGGAGGCCACTAGGAATAGTCACCTGGAAAATGCACATCCTGCATGCCTGGCATTGGACTTGGAAGAACTGCTGAAGAATGTGTTTCCCCCTCCTGGCTCAGCTTCAAGCCCAAACCTGACCCTTGCAGAGCAGTTTAATGACCTGGCATGGTTGGCTTTAGCAACCAGCACTCCTCATGGTTTTGAAATGTCACACCCTAAAAAGCCTTTCCTGTGAGCTGGGGGAGATAACCGAGTACCAAACACGGGTATGTGGTCATGTTTAAAGGTGTCCACTGACACACAACAAATCAGGACTTACCTTTTAAGAAGCCACAAAAAAAGAATGTAGCAGACCAGTCTTAGCAGGTGGGTGGGTACACAGGCTCAAAACAGGCCAAAGAGAGTCACCAGTGGTGAATGGTGGATGAGAGCTGAAAGCTCAGCCTAAGGAGCCTAAGCAGCAGCAAGAGAAAGATGGAAGTGAGAAGCAAAGTAGAAGTAAGGAGAGCTCTGAATATCTCAAGAAGAGACAGCTCACAGGACAGGACATTTTGACAGATAATGACGAGTGATGGGGAAGCAGCCTTACTGCAAAAGCCAGGACAGGGAAAAACTTCATGGTATATTTATACAGAAGAACTGATAATTTACAGACCATGTGCAGAAGGGATTTTAAAAATTAGTTGGTAATTTTGGATGCCATATGGAAGAGCTGACAGAGTGAGACACCTTCAAGTTATTCAACTGTTTCATTTTTGGAAAATGAGACATCCATGAGTTCTCTCAGGTTTAACCTGCATAACCCCTGTCCAAACTTCTAGCACCAGACCCAAACTAATGCTGATCTCCTTAAGTGCTTGTCCTCATTTCTGAATCAAGTGGCTTGAGAGTGAAGTGTGGCTGCAGTGGTCTGTACCTCCACACAACACCCACCCAGGTCCCATATGGACACATGGATGCTTCTGTAGCCCTGGGCCTCAGTAAAGGCAACTCTCCAAGTGTCAAAAGGCAGTGCAGGCAGGTCAGGCTTTAGCAGTGTCCCACTGCTCTCACAGAGCTATTCCTTGTTTATTCACTTCTAATTTTCCCTTCACAGCCCTGTTAAGAGCACCCTGAGTCCCCAGAAACTTCTATTAGGATAGCCCATGCAGCAGTGAAGATGCAAACAAATAAGTCTCCAAAGATCAGCCCCTGCAGAAGCTGTGCTGCCCTGTGGCCTGGCAGGGCCTGCAAAGGCTACAAGATGAAATTTTTTAAAATTTAACTTTGTTTAACCCTTGAGCTTGGGCTACTTTCAGCTGCCCCAAAATGATTGATAAAAGACTCTGCATGGTATCACTAATCTCGGGGGCAGTGCAAGCTGTTTGGGTTCCCGTGCACACATATGGAAGAGCTTTGGAGTGTCAGATCCAATACTCAATCTCTGTATCAGCAAAGGTGCAGTAAAATTCACTTTACTGCTCCTTGAATGTGTTATATTTAAGATTGCCCAGAAGAGGACTCAAGTCTCAGGGCCATTACTTGGAGAAGTAATTTTCCCACTTGTGCTATTAAGCATGTGGTTTTCTTTATTTTGAAATCTCACTTTGCCTGGGTATATACATCCATATATCTCACAATGCATGTATGGAAACCATACACAATAACAAAATAGCCTTATGTACTGTTAGGGCTGGTTTTAAAATTTATGGGGTACAACCCTCTTTTTTTGTTGGTTTATTTTTTTTTTTTCCCTGAAAAGAAAAAATCTAAACCAGTTCCATATAGTTAATGTACTGTTTGGCCTTCCATTAAAAAGATACTATTAATCCAGTCCCAAAAACACTAGCAAGTGAGTAAATGTTTAAACCACAAATCTCTCTCAAATCCTATGGGAAGGGAGGGGTGGGAAACTCTACCAGTTCCAAAATGGCAAGATCATATATCAGAGGTGAATAATAATGTGCAAAAATATACGTTTCAAGGAATAATACAAACTAGGAGGGGTAGGAAAGAAAGGACATTAAGGGATAAAAAATCTTAATGCCAGTAAAGATGGAGATTCTGAAAGTGTAGGTCTTGCTAATGGAGTGGATATAGAGAGAGAGAAAAATAAAAAAAAAAAAAAGGAGAGAGGAAGAGAGGAGAAAAAGAAGAGGAGGAAGAGAAAGAAGAAGAAATAAAGCAAAAAAAAAAAAAGAAAAAGGAAGGCAGGAAGGAAGAAAGTTGGAAGGAAGGAAGAAAGAAAGAAAGAAAAAGAAAGAAAGAAAGAAAGAAAGAAAGAAAGAAAGAAAGAAAGAAAGAAAGAAAGAAAGAAAGAAAGAAAGAAAGAAAGAAAGAAAGAAAGAAAGAAAGAAAGAAAGAAAGAAAGAAAGAAAGAAAGAAAGAAAGAAAGAAAGAAAGAAAGAAAGAAAGAAAGAGAGAGAGAAAGAAAGAGAGAGAAAGAAAGAAAGAAAGAAAGAAAGAGAGGGACTTGCTGGAAGCAAAATAGCAGGGTGACACCCACCCTGGCTGTAGCAATGCAAATGAGGCCTCATTGAACTGGAGTGCACAAAGCACAACTGTATATTCCGTACACGAGACAGTTAAAAATTTGAACATAAGGTAGCATTTCCTTTATCATATCCCATAAAAATAGCAATTTGCTAAAGCCCTTGTAGCACAGTATGGAAGGTGGTGTATTTTACTGATAATGTAGAGATGACAGATAGTCCTATACTAGGAGGTTTCAATGGTGTCTTGCTGTATAGCATAATAAATTGTGAGGAGCAGAGACAGAGGACAGTGCAGGCAGGCACTGCTCCACCTCCAGTAGCCAAATAATTCAGCCCCGGCTCAGTAATTATGCTGTGTGAAAATATGGGATTAATTAGACTGGTACACTAACACACTGTAGTCTCATTAAAGGCTGAACAGCATTTTCATAGATACTGCCACTTGAACAGGGCTGCTGCTAATGTGAAAAGACAAAGTCTCTTCTTTTCACACTCCTTGCTTATTATCTTACTTAAGGCCACTTAAGCAAAGTTCCAAAGGCAGCCTGGAAGAAAGCCCTATGTGGGATTTATTTTGTTATTTTACCTGTATACCAAGGAAACAGAGTTGGGGGAAAAAAAGAGAAATGCTATCGTTAGCAATAACTGCAAATTCCCCTTTGTACCAACCAGAGTTTTTCTTCTCCTTCCTCATTTTTAAATTTCTATCTCGCTCTTTTGGGCTGAGGGAGATGATGTAGTGGACAGCTGTCTCAAAGAGAAAAAGTTGACTGCCATTACAAATCTCAGCTTTTCGGTTTCCATTTCAGTGGTTAGTCTCTCTGAGGAATTTGCCCAGTCTGATAGGGGAGCAGGAGCCCCATGCCAGTGCTGCATCCTGATGGACAAGTGCTGGGGTAAGACCTGTGTCTTTTGAACTGAGAAGTGATTACCAGCCAGAAGACATGAGAAGTGATTACAAGCCAGAAACACAATTTATGCTAAATATTCACTGTTTCACAGTCTGTTGTCTGCAGAGAAAAACCTCCTTCCTCCCAGTTACTTCAAGCCACTGAAAAGGTCTCAGTCACCCAGAAA
Source organism: Vidua macroura (assembly GCF_024509145.1). Classification (NCBI taxonomy): domain Eukaryota; kingdom Metazoa; phylum Chordata; class Aves; order Passeriformes; family Viduidae; genus Vidua; species Vidua macroura. The sequence continues at coordinate 95,917,068 of NC_071571.1, forward strand.
GTCCAAATGTAGCCACACTTGTAATTATAACTCTGTTATAATTCTCCAAAGAGCCCAGCACCTGGAAGAAAATTGATTTTGGAAGGGAAGGATGTCTGTAACACAGCCTCTGTTAAACAAGCAGATGTCCTCTGTCAGCTCCCCATGCTGCCCACACCCTGTGGGTCAGCACAGGCCAGATTGTCACAGTGTCCCCCAGGCCCCCTACTCCAGTGGCTTCAGTCTGCTTAGGGACACCTGGGAATGCTTGCTGCAGCTGGGGGGAGGTGGGAATCAGGGCTGGCATTATCCAGCGGCTCCCGCTGGGGAGTGGGCTTGGTCCTTGTGTGCTTTAATTCTGGGTAAGTGCTGGGGATAGAGCCTGCTGCATGGGAAGCAGACTGCCACAGGGGTGTTAATATATAAAGCTTGTCCTTTAAAATTAACAGGCCTCTGTAAAGACCTGCTTCACCCTGCTCTCAGGAGAGCTATTAGAGCAGAGAGAGACTTTGCCACATACATGGGAAGGAAGCAAGGGGGGAGAGAGGCAGGAGAGGAGCTCAGCATATCCTGATGACAGACAATAATAGAGGTATCTGTGCAGAAATCCTGTGGGCTTGGAGATTCCTTTGAAATAGGCAACGGTAATATTCAAGTCGGAGAAATAGCTGATGTTGAATAGACTGAAACCTGCTTTGTGGCTCAACAAAAGTGGGCAATAGAGAGAGGCTGACATGAAACAAGTCAGTTTGCAGCAGGCTCTAAGGTTAGCATCATTAGCAAAGGAGAGAAATTATTAGCAGTAAAAAGTGAGACATTAAAAAGAGATTTAAAAGGAGAGCTAGAAGGAGCTAGGGGATGGGGGGTGCTTTATTTGTACCTGAGGAAAATAAAAGAGATTCTACCCAGACACATTTGAATACTCTCTGCTGTCTTTGCACACAGAAGTTTTATGAATATTTACCTTTCACATGGTTTGGGGAAGAATAAATTCTTTGGCACTAGTATCAAAATTTGAGAGCAGATTCTCTTGCCCGTATGCAAATGCTCATTAGAAATCAAATGCAAAGACCATCCCAAATAATGTCCCTCCTGTGGGTAAGTGCTTTTATGATCATCTCTTTAAAAGCAGAGTGAGTGATGGCCAGGGTGGTTGGACCTTGTTGGTCTGAGTTAGGTACTTCAGATATGGCTTTAGCTCAGTGAGTTCAGAAACACTCAGTAGCACTTTTGCTCTGAAGTGACATTGGTCACTTTAAATAAACAGAATGTATGCTCCTAAGTCTCCTAAGCACTTCTGAAGCCATTAGCTCCTGACTCCCTGCAGGTAGTACTTTCGGGCTTTCATCTTTAGATGGGGACAGCATGCAGCCAGCCAGGTTTCCTTTATGCTCACAGTCAGTGTTAATGTCCCTGAGGACAAGAGAGGAGAAATTTAATTTCTGGTGTCAGGCTTTTTAAATATGTCTTCCAGATCACGAGTCCATTCGCATTACACCATCCTCACTGAGACTGGCATAAAGGAGCAGAGCGGCTGTGGAGAGACTCATGTCACCCACTGTGTGTGCCACTGCTCCACAGAGTGACACATCTCATGGCACGTCAGGACCCTCGGCAAGGAGCCAAGAGACACAGGGACCACGTCTCTGTCACACTGTCCAGCAGGACAGCCCTGAGGGCACTGCTGAGGAAGTTTGCAGAGATGGTCCCCAGAAAGCCCTTCAGCTATGCAGCAGTCACGAAGCAGGGAAAAATGCATAGGATTTATTTGCAGTTCCTTCTCATGGACATACTAAGGAAAGAGCTCACACTGAGCCAGGCAGGGAAGATTACAAATCTGCATGCCTGATGTCTGCACATGTGTAATGGCGCTCTTGAGCTGTGCTGTCCACATAAATGGTAGGCATTTTTGCCTCCCAGGACACAGGCTTCCCCTGGGACAATCTTCCCTCCTGCCCTCACACACTTGGGTCTCCAGGAAGCTAAAATACAAGCTCCCCAGCTCCCCTTACTGGGGGTTGTTTCACACTCAGTCCCACAGTTTTGCTGGAGACTTTAAACCCTTCTTAACCACAAGAAGGAGAAAAGCCAAGTCTGATAGCTCTATCCCCAAAACTGCAGCAAGACAAGCAGCAGCCATCACGACCAGCCCTGTGCACCTGACACTCCCATCGAGGCAGCGCCTCACCAAGGGCAGCTCACTCCGGCACAGGGCAGCCACCACCCAGCTGAAGCCTTGGCCACGAGTCTGGGGGGACTGGTGGTGGCTCTGGGAGGGCTCCTCCCAGCCACCATCTCCAGGCAGGCAGCTCCTGCATCCTGGCAGCTGGCATTGTCTCTGCTGCAACCACTCCCTGCAGACTTCCTTCTGCTTTTCTGGTCATGGGGCCACCATCCACTCCTGGTTCTGCCTAGAACAAGCTACATAAGAATGAGCTCACAGCCTTTGGATGGGAAGACCCAGAATAAGAGGAGAGATGGATGAGCAGTCCCCTACTCCCTGGGGCAAGCCTCTGATTCTTACAGCAGGAGCTCCTACCTCCTTCCCACTATTGAAAGCAGAGTACACCAAGGGGTTAAGCAGAAACACACAGTCCAAGTCTTGAGTAATGCCATAATGCCATGCCCTATTCCATGAGTCACAGGAACAGGCTGCTGCCATAAATGCCGTCACAACACAGAGAAAATGCAGGACGCAGGATCAGGAGCATGGAAAGTTGTAACTGACAACAGGCTACAAGTAGACCAGAAGTGAGAAGAGTTGGGCTTTCCTCCTCCCTGCTGAGGGGTCCCAATGCTCCATCCTCACTAGCCATCTATCTTTGGTGATTGTCTAAAGGCTGAGGTGAAAGCCCAGTGTGCTGAACCCTGGCCCCACAGAGCACATGAGTTGTCTGCAAGCCTCTGAACAAGTGCCTTGACTTTAGCAGCAGCACTTGTGGCCACTTGTGGCATGTCCCAGCTTAATTCCTGAATCTAGTTCTTGTTCACCACACCAGCATGAGCCTTTGGAGACAACAGGTAAAATACTAATGGAAGGAATTATGGAAATGAAATTTTGACACATTGGTGAAAGAAGATGAGAGCTGATTATGAGACCTGTCAGCTCCATCCTTCTCTCACCTCGTTGTGTCTGTGTGAATAGAGAAATCAAATTAAAAATGCTTGAATGCATTCTGGAATCCAAAAGGGAATATATTGATCTGAAGATAAGGTCAGATACAGGCCCTTCAGTTTCTGAGTGGAGGGGGTGGAACCTGAGATTTGTATGAACAAGAGAGCAAGTATATCCAAGGCTGGCTAGAAAGGGACCCTCTGTTATGTTCTGCCTTGTGAGAAATACATTTCTGAAGTCAGATAACAAAAACCAGCTGCCTTGAACGCCTAAAGAAAACACACCCTTGGGCAAACCTGAAAAACAGCATCCTTCAAACAACCTCTTACAAGTGAAGATGGAAAGAAATAAAAATGGTAAGGATGTCAGCTGGCCAGAGCCCAGCAGGGCCGTGCAAGGCGCCCACAGCCCCCCGGACCTGAGCTCACATCTGTGGAGAGGGAAGGCAGACCTGATCTTTCCCTAAGCCAGAAGGAGTTTAGTTGGCAAAGCCAAGAATATAAATTACCTGAATGTTAAAATTTTCCCCAACTTCTTCATCAGACTTCTTTATCAAACTTCTTCTTCTCCTGAGAATGTTCAGACAAAAAAGTTATAAAAATATCATTTTCTCTCTGTGTCTCTTGTTATTTTTTGCACTTCATCTCAAGGCCCATTGCTGCTTCTTAAAGGGAAGAAATAGGCTTTTGACTGGAATAATGACAATTTGGAGGCCACAGTTTCGCTCTGTTGCAGATCTTTGCCTATTTCTGATATACATAAATTCAAAGGCTGGTGCTTAGATCTCAGACAGGATAAAGCCAATGTTTGCTTCAGAAGGATTTTCCTTGGGAAGAGTACATTTTTTTGTAACCGCAGAATGACATATTGCTCTGGGGTTATAAAGAGAATTTTATATTTAAAAAGCTATCTCCAAGATATGTGTTCCTTTTACTCAGCTATAAGCTAAGCAAAACAGAAGGAGAGAGAGAGACAAAATGAGAGAAAATGAATTAGCTTGAACTTTTGCTGAGATAAATATGGTCTGATCTTTTAAGTTCAGTTCATGCAAGCAATCTCCCTGATATCAATGGGGTTTTACCCATGTACTTGGAAGCAGACCTTGGCCCCATATGGCTGAGCAGTAAAAAAAGTGCTTTCAAAACATTAAATAAAATTGGCTGTAATTAGAGATGGGACACAGCAAAGTACCTGTCTCTCTTGGGTCTCCACAACTGCCCCTGCAGTCGTGGCTACATCAGGGTCAGGTGCCCTGGGAATACCTTGTCCCTTCTGGACACATCAAGCCTGTGCAGTTGCTGGTGCTTTTGGCAGGGGTCTCAGGACCTCATAGAGTGATGTTGGCCATGGCAATGGAGTGCATTGGTCTGAAGATAAAATGGGTTGCCAGTGCTCTCACCTTAGCTGAGCAGTGAGGGGAGATCAGTGTGCACGGGAAAATGCTTTCACTGCATGCCTTGGTCCAGAAACGGCAAAACTGACCCATGTGTGCAAACAGCAAGGGACACACTGGCCTCTCCTCATCTGGCAGAAACTGTGTTAAAGCAAGAGAAAGACAGAGGGTGTGAGTGTGTGTGTACGTGTGTGCATGTGCAGAACCAGCACGTTGTGCCTCCCTCTGCCCCTACACCCCTTTCTTTGCAGAGGTTTCAGATCATCTACTTTTCACAGGCATTGAAAACTAGGGGGAAAACTGAAGCCGGATTGTGACTGGAAGCTAATGTAGTCTACATGCAGCAGACATCTAATATGATGTTATTTATTCCCATAGATCTGTTTATTTTGTTTTCAATTTACTAAACCCTGTGACACATTCCCAAAGGTGCCTTGTTGTACAATACGTTGCACACAGTAAGATATTCAGCCTAATTCACTCTTTGTTTTGTTTCAGTTCAGCTGCATGAGGGCACAAATGCATCTGTGTTATATCTTCTCCTGTGACTGATGTTGCAGACTATTGCCATAGGGTTTTGTGAAATGGGATCTTAGTTAATCTAGGGCATTGTCTTTGTAGTGCTAAATTCTTATTTGCAAACATAATGTTCTGGCATTGATGCAACAGGGGAATGTTCGTTGTTTTTTTCTTGTTTATTTTTTTTCTTTTTTTTTTTTCTGTTTAGAATAGACTCTATGTATGTGTTTTTAATAAACTTTTATTCTAAAGCTTTTTCTCCCTATTCTGCATCTGATCTGAGGCGTTTATAACACATGGCAACATGTCAAATTGATGTCTTTAGCAAGTCAAGCCAAATATTCATAAAACCCATGTGCCCAAACAGAAAATGTAAACTGCTAAGGAGAAAAGTACCTGATGTTTTTTAAAGCATCCACAGGAAGGCAATTCTTTAAACATACACACACATACAGACACAAACATACAGAAAGGATTTTGAAAAAATTGTCTGTCTATACCCTGGAAGGATGGTATCACTTAGAAATCAATGGTTTTTCTTTGTACTTTGTTGGAAGCTCTCATGCTTTCATTTCACTTTTATTTCAGGAACATGTTGTTCTTTGGTATACTGAGGACCTGGTTTGAGGAACTGGTGCAGAATCAGGAATTCCAAATTGGATATTATAGAAGTGTGCTGCAGACAAAATTTGATGTAAACAGGATCTGGAACAGATTTGATGAGATTGTGAAAAAATGAAGATGGGATGCAGATTCATTAATAAACAGCCTTTGGGTAGTGAGCATAAAGCCTGATTGATCACAATTACTGCAGTTCATAACTGGAAAACCAGACATTGGAGGACATGCACAAGGTAAAGCTGATCTGACATCAGAGCTGAGCCTCATCTATTTATTGTGTGGCAAATACAGAAATCCAGCTCTTGCTTGTGATGGGTATGTTTCCATAACAGCATTTAGAGTGGCTTAATTTTCACTTCAGCAATCTTTCAGACTGATTATCAAAGGAGCTTTCTTAGAAAGCTGCTTGGATGAAGAAACCAGATCTCCCACACGTGCCTTGTCTGGCACAGCAGAACTGGGGTTTCACGCTGAATTAACACCCAGAGCGCTGTGCAAGCAGATGACTCCTCATCACCAGCTATTCCTGCAGGGACCTGTGCTCATCTCCTTGGGAATGCAGGAAAAACAGGCCCTGTGAGCTGCTACTTGCCCAATGGGGCAGCTCTATACTGCATTGCTGGGTGAGTGTGTTAGGTGAGCAACCATGGCTGGCAGGTGAGTTAAGGATCTCCTTGTAGCAGCACTCAAAGCCTGGCTCTTCCCTTTGTGCCAGCTCATACAGCATAGAAAATCCCATGCAGTATTGTTGCCTGTATGTGTAACAGTCCCATAAGCCCAGGCTTCCTATGCAGAAAGGGAAATTTTCTATTTGGTATCTGCAGCAGGCACCCCCAAAGCCAACAGGAGCAGTCAGAGGCCAAGGAGAAGAGATGTGGTGAAGCAGTGAAAACAAAGAAATTCTTCTTTCTGCCCAGTGCCCACATCAGCCCCTGGTGTTTGTTTTGTGGGTACACTGAGCACGCTCACAGCAAGGGACACCAGAGGCCATTGGAACCAGAGAATCATATTTGGGTTGGAAGGGACTTTAAACATCAACTATTTCCAACCCCCCAGGACAGGTAGGGATACCTTCCACTAGAAGGGCACCTTCCACTAGAAAGGTATTATCATGGTAACATACCAGGGATATCCCCCTATTTTACCTAAGCCTTACAAAGTTAATGTCTGGGTTAGCTCAAATGAGGCCCCACAAATGTTTGGAGATCTTTCTCTGTACTCTGTAGCTCTCCATCTGTGAAAGAAGAGAAACATTTCCTCATACCTTAGTGGGGCTAAAGGAGGACAAAGCTGTGATGGCTTGGGAGGCACTCAGACACCAGAGTGACAAGTACCAGAAGAAATGATCATAGCAAATGACTCATCCTGCCTCTGAAGCAGGCTTTCAACAGCACACAATAAACCAGGCACAGAGCCACCCACTAAACCACTGAGACAAATGACTGAAAAGCTGTGTTAAGTGAGCCCCTGCACCCATGCATGGCAGAGCTCATCCCCTGCACTGACGGGGTACAGTCACTCCTGTGCTGCAGATGAAGCATGGTTGGGCTGCTGGGACAGGAGCCTCACTCCTGCTGCTGAGTGTTGAATGAGGTAGCAGGAGCTGAGTCATGAACCCACCTTAGAAGAACAGAGGAGAAGAAATGGATCCCTGATTCTTTGCAGGGGCCTTGAGGGCTCACTACTGGAGTAGGGCCATTTTAGATCTCCAGTAGAAGGCCTAGCAAAGGGGGACTAGAGGACAAACCCAGCACCCAGGGCAGAACGGAACACTGGTAAAGTTTCTGCCACATTTGTAGTTAGTCTATCAATTTTTGGAGTTAGATACCAACAGACTACAAGAGCAAGAGAGTTTATAATCTTCTCTTGCTCGCTCCAACAGACATGGTGCCTAAGACTTGCCTCCTGCTCCTTGGAAGCCAGCTTTTGTCCACATCATTGATCTCCCACAGATCATAACAGCCCAGCAAGACACTTTCTGTAGCAGAGTGGTCCACCAGCAGGATGACCAGGTATGCAGCTAGTCTGTTCCTGCCAGAGCCAGCCCTTTACCTGCAGGAACAAGAAATTTACTCATGGAATTGAGGGAAATGAAACCAAAAAGTAGTCAGGGGATCTAGAAACTCTCACAGGTCACTCAGCATTTCTCTTGTGGATCCAAGGTACTAGAAAGAAATATGTCTGGAAATTTCTGCTTCCATTTGCTTTAAATATCTGCAGTACCTGCTGTCCCTGGATTTTATCATCATAGCTTGCATATGGATCTAAGGCAGGAGTCTGAGCAGAAACGCCCCACACGGTGCCCAGCTGCTCTGAGCCAAAGCAACACAGCCATCCTGGTGTTTGGATGCATCCCTCTAGGTTTCCCTTCACCTGCCATTCCCACCAAGCTGCTGCCAGCCAACAGTGCCATTATGTCTGTTCAATGTGCCACCACAACATCAACCTCTCTGCTGCCCTGGCAGGAGCATGCAGTGGGCTTGGGACATACATGTCCCTGTCTGGGTCCTCAGGTACAAACACAACCCCAGGCTTCCCTTTGCTTTTTCATTCTTGACCTTGATTAAAGCACAAGAATAAATCAGCTGAATTATCTGCTCTGCAAATACCTGGGCAAAGCTTACAGACTCCAAGCAAAAATGAGGAGAAGAAAGAGTAAGGCTGAGAGGATGGCCAGATGTCCCTAGCAAGGGAAAAATCCTCCTGGAGCTGGACATCTGGATTTCACAGCTACCAAACACCAGCAATCACCACCATCTGCTGAGCAGAAAACACAAGCCTGTTCTACACCCCCAGCAACAGAGGAACACATTGGCAGATAGGAGAAGCTTAGCAGGATTTGTGGGAAAGTCCTGAAACTCCCAGAGTAAGACATCTGCTAGCAAGGATTTTATTTACCACAGAAATGAGTCCTTTCCTTCCCCTGGTGACCCTCTATACCTGGCTGAGACATGTCTTCTCTGTGGGTGTCTCCCCTTGTGGAAATCTGGAGGTGTTAGAAGACCACTCCTGGCCTGAAGTGCTTACAGCACTTCTGATGGCCAGAACTCCAAACACGACACTGTGTCCTGCATGGCACCACAGGGTCAGTGGAATATGGCCACCAAGTTGCCTGTGTCTGCCCTGGGCATTGGTGGAGAAGAAAGAGAGAACAGAGGGGGGAAGGGAGTTGCATTTGTGTTCCAAGTAGGTGCTGGAAAGGCACATTTGGTTTTGCCTCCTATTATATCTGCTCCTTGTCCTTCAGCTCTGGTGTGTGTGGCTTTGTTACGTGTGAACAGTCATGGCTTTCAGTTCCTGATAATTCAGTTATGTTTCTGCTCTCAGAAGCTCCTTAACAAGCTCGGCTCCTAGCAGACCAAGAATCAAAGGCTCTGACTCCCTCCCTTGCATTTGCTCAACCTTTTTTTCTCCTTTGTCTGACCAGATGTACCCTCGTGACACTCAGCTTATCCAACCCGACCTCCCAAGGAGCTGGATTACTTTCAAAATCTGCCTCTTGAGCATTGCATGGATCCTGAAGCTCATGGCTACTTACATACCAAAGGATGCATCCCAGCAGAGGCAACTAACTAATAATCACCCATTCTTCTGGTCCCTGAACAACCACGTGGTTCACTCCCAAACATGACAAACTGGCAATGGGAATCTGTGTGGAAGATCTCCAAGAAGCTGAATCAAGACATGCAAAAGCTGCAGTAAGTAATGAGGATTCCAAACAGTAAGAAAGGACGATTCCAAGCAGTAAGAGTAATCAGAGATTTGGGGAATATGGAAGAAAAGCCACCCCAGAATTAATCTATTGCTGCCCGGGGGATTGCTATTCTTACTCATCAGAAATTCCCAGAACCCGATGGCTCTCAGTTAACACTGACCTCCGGGGCAGGACTGTGCAGTACAACTGGTTGTTCAAAGTAGCCTTGACAAATGTGTTGCTGCCAGAAGACAAGAATGCGTTTTAAACAAGGTCAGATGTCCTGTTATATTGCAGGACATAATCCTGGTTTGTGTATACACACACATCAATTTCAATTGCACAATACGTGCTGGATCTACCTGTCTCCAGTGGATCTTTGCTTCTCCATCGCTGCTCCCAAATCCTTGGCCATCATTTAAGAACATCCTAATAGAAAAACTGGTTTTGTACAAGTGGAGTTACTGGCTTGTCCTCTTCCTGGTCAAAAATTATCTGATGATGGAGAAAATCCCATTATATTCTACCAGATTAAAAAAAAAATCAAATCCTTTAAATATTCATTGTGCTCTTTTTTTTTTTTTCTTCCCTTAGTTAAAAGAAAAGCCTGGCGTCCTTTGCTGGGCATATCAAATACTTTACCTAAATAGCCAAAAAAAAAAAAAAAAAAGAAAAAATCCCTTTAAAGCAGTACCTGACATGCACAGCCACTGAAGGAATTAATCTCAAGTCAAGGGCTTCCTATTAGCTTTATTTAATATATATGAAGGATCGTGCGTTGCTGTCCCAATTACATACACAAGGTGGATTCCATAGTGGACTGCATTTGGTCTTGAACACCTATTTCCCCCATAGTTTTATTTATCAATCTTTAAAAGGATAAACAGAGAGCCATGTGCTTACGTCTTTTGAAGAGCATTATTTCCTCATGCTCTACAAGAGGTTTCTTTGAACACTCATCATTCAGAATTGTGCTCTTGGAAGTTTTAGCAATATTTGTTTCAGATAAGTTTATTTTTATATGATTGATTGAAATCTCAAGCTGCAATTAAGAAAATTGCAGCGAGAACCATTAAAGGAGTAGCGTCATTTTCTCCCCTTTCCTCTAAAATGTCAGGTTTCAATGTCACCGCGAGATAACCCAATCGCGTGCTTGTACACCCGGGCTGGAGTGAGCGGAAAACCGTCTGGAGTACTAATTACAAACGACTGGAAATAATGACATCAGGCAGAAGGAAAATGAAAGGCCCTGGTCCCTATCACTTACCCGCCCAGGTGTGTGTGCACAGAGATGCAGGTTATTGTGGAGTAGTCTGTTTAGTAAATACACAAACATCCATCCCCACTTGTAGAGCAGCCTCAGTCCCTCCCCCATCTCCCTCTGTCTCTCTGCCCTTTCTTTCTCTCCAATTATAAACCAGCACCAGGTTTTCTCATCAGCCATCTCCATGTCTCCAAATGGCTTTTCAGTGTCAGGCCTATCAGGAAATTAACTCATCATGCAGTGACAGCTGCTAATTTTTTCCCCTTACATGTCAGATGGATCGCCTGCTGAAGCTAATAATGAATCACCAATCCCTGATTAGAAGGTGCTTCCGAAACATATAACTGCCATCTGAGCTAACTTTTTTCTTCATATAAAATGATATCACCCTAGAGGAGCAGAAAACGAATTGTATTCTTCAAGATAGAACAGGGGTAGCCTGTTTGAGTGAGCCACACACTATCTTAAATTATGGGCTAATATTGCTCAATAAAATAAGTGAAAACTCACAGCTTTTCTCTGTTTTGCCAAATTAATGACCTTTTTTTTCTGTTACTTAATCCTCTCACTTGAACTAACTTCGTTTCAAATTTCAATCTTCACCCTTCCCTCTTTATTCTGTTTACAGCTTTTGTGCTCAGGAGGCCTACTGGGAAGGGAAGTTGGAGAAAAGCCCCAGAGGTTGCTTTATGAGGCCTCTGCCTACCACAATGCCAGTTCCTTGTACAGCTCCAGCCCTGTCTCTCAATCCCCAGGATTTTCTGAAGGGGACTCACCTGCAGTTCAAGCGCAGGTCCAGCTCTGGGCCAGCCCGAGGCACAGGAACTTTTAACACTGAGCTTTTACATGAGCTTTTACATGAGCTGAATCCACTGTCCACGAAAATCACGAATGTATTTCTTCTGGGACTCAGAGCTAACACTCCTGGTATTAAAGCAGAGTTTATAAATGACAGCAGGGCTTGCAGGACTATGCACAATCCACATGTGCATAACCACAGCACATCAACTCCTGGGCTCATCTCACTTCTACGGTGAGATGAGTGCAGCTGTGAGTCAGGCAGAATAGTATATTGCTATGGGCCCTTTAGGTGGTGGTAGGCTTTGGGTTCTTTTCTTATGTTTCTCTTATAGGAAATATTTCTCTGAATATTGTTTCCAGCTATCTCTTATCTCCCATTTTTCCCCAAAGATGGAGCCTGAATTCAGAGGCCAGGATACACTACTTCAGGAGGTGTGTATCTGATTCTTAAGAAATGGAAGGTGAAACTGCTTTCTGGAAATATCTCTTCTTTCTCTGTCTTCACTTAGGATTTTTCGTTCACTTTTGGTGGGGTTTGTTTTTGCTTGATTGGGTTTTTTTGGTTTCTTTTTGGTTCGTTTTTTATTTTATTTATTATTTATTTATTTTCTCCCTCCATACTAGTTCCATGGCTTTTAAATAGCTACGTTTTTACCTGTTTGGCATTGTCACAGTATAATCCAACTTCATTAATGCTTATTCAGAATGGATAACAAAGAGAAAATTAAGTCAATGGCTCTGGCAGCCAGAACATCAGGAAGCAACGGACAGACATGGGAATACTGCCCCCTCAACAATCACTTCCATTATAGCACAGTCCTTGAATTCTCTGGAGACAGGCACCTGAAGGTATTTAGACCAAACAGCAAAACACACTTGTAGTGAATGGCTGCCTGGGCTAGGCACCTTCCTAAATCCACCGCACAAGTTCTGTGATGCTCCTACACTGGATGCTGCCTGTGGCAAAGGGCCCCGGCAAATTCTGAGCCTGTTCCTGGACATGTCACAGGTGCCCCACCAGCTCCATGCATGCCCCTGGGAGGGTCAGGACCTTTTCAAGTGCTGCTGCTCTAGTCTAAATGCCTCCCTCTGCTGCCTAATCTTCACTGCTCTCCAAGGCAGAAGGCATGGGAATGCTTGGAAGATCCATAGAACAATCCAGCTCATCTCCTCCCAGATTATGATCTGGGATAACGCCAGGAGCTCTGGCACAGGAGGGAGACAAATGCCAGAGATGTTTCCTAGGCACTGGAAGAGACCTGCCATAGCCTCAACTTTCAGTGTATGACAGAGAGCGTTCTAGCATGGGGTTGAGACAGTCCACGGAGTCCTTAAGCAGGATAACAGCACAGGAACGAATGTCATCCTTGATTTCTAATGTTACATTTGTAGGGCACTAATAAGTTAACTTTAAAGTGCACATTAGAAAGAAGGAAAAAAAAAGGCCCTAGGAAAATATTAGCTCTCCTGATCAGACTCAGAGAAAAGTATTGTTAACCTGAGCTCTCAGGTAATTACAGCACATGGTAGGTTAGTGAATCCTTTGCAGTGCTCCCAAGCACAGGAACATCTACCACTGGGGCTTTATTTTTATGCAAAGGTCTGCTCTTTTCATTGTGCATACAATGTGATTGCTGGTTTGACACTGCAGGCTACACTGGTTTTATGAAGGATTAAATGCCACCTGAGACATATTTATCCTAAATAAATCACAAATGGTAAACTGCAGCATGTCAGTGTCAACACCCTGTACTGCAGCAGAAAGGTTAGCCATACAGGACTAAGCACAGCGAAGAATTAGCATCCAAGCTGCAAGACCACAGGGCTACAGTTAACAGGAGAAATGATCAAGAAGAAATATTTCCACTGAAAAACATTCAGTTTTTTTGAACATCTGTGAGAGTCTTGCAGAGGGCCATCATTTTGTAAAGGTCACCTTTTTCCTGATAACAAACGGGAGTTGATCCTGTCACTGTTTGCTGAAGACAGTATTTAAGAGTAAGTGAACAGCCTGTCACTTTTAAGAAAGATGAGCAAGTCAAACTCGCCTAATTATGAATCTTGATGTCTAACTTGAAATTTACTTTTTTGGGGGTTTGACAAAGACACAACCTCAACTCTTGGAAAATAACAAAATTTGAAAAATAATAATAATAAGAGATGAAGAGGCAGCAGGATCTTACAGCCCCAGAATGAAGCACCTTTTCTCAGCAGCCCTTTCAGAAAATACATTTTTAAGCAGTTGCTTCAGGAAGGAACTATTGTTTTACCCCACCCCAACTTTCTTACAGTTGATAATTTTAAGATATTAAACATGATAGGAAACCCAGTTATCTCTAGAGTCAGCATGGCTTATACCCTAAACACTTACACAATTATATTAAGCATGCATGAGGCACACTTCAGAAATTAGATTCTTTTATCTTTATCTATCTAGCAAGCTAGAGAAAGGAAAAGAGAAAAGAGAAAATCCACAGACATAACAGATAGCATTCGTTTGCGCCTGCTGAATGCCAGTTCTGTTTATTGTTTAATATTAAAAATCATGATGCTTCATTTTAATGCTAACATTTTATTTGAAAGACAAAAAAAAAAATCCCCAAACCTTGACAGCTTATATTTTACAATTTTTCTAAAGAAACAGAAGCAGTTTTATCATGAAACAAATCTTTTCAACATGAACTTGCATTGAACAATTGCAGTATATCCACAAGTAAATAACTGACATTCTGGACTAAGCAAGAAATACAAGGTCACCTTTTTTTTCCCCCTACTTGTTAATGTCAATGTCAGAATTTTCTTTAAAAATCCTCCTAACATTTGAGAAGTAGCTCACAAAATGAACTGCAAAATGGTATTTATATGAAGCACTAGTTATAAGAAAAGCAAAACACTGACAGTGACAATATTTTTTTCAAAAAATGCACATTTATGTAGGACTCTCATCTAAAATTAAATGGAAGTTACAGGCATCAAGTTCTTCCCGAATATGTATAATCAAGGATTTTCTGAAGTGTAGCTTTTTTGAGCTCTTCTTTAGGGAAAGTCTAATGTGTTACCATGAAAGAGTAAAGTACTATGAAAACTTTAATTTTAGATGCAAAAAAATCCGTATTTTGATGACATATTTTTAGCCAAGCATGTTTTAAAGTAAGATTTTAGAAAGCAAAATGTCACCTGTTCTACTTTAAAATGAAGAAGGGCACCCAATATCATATGTATGCTTACCTGTTCACCTTGTTATTGTGGGGGTTTGTATTTTTTTTGCATATTTATCTGTTCACAAAATGTACATGTAAGTGCAATTATTTTACTCCTGTGATTATGTTATACAAAAATGACAGAAGGCAGGGAATTACCCTGAGATAAAACAACATTAAGACAAAAACATCAACAAAGAAAGCACTGAACAGAACAATTTCTACTTTGGGCGGGAGGCTTTTTATCCTGTTTTGTACCCTAGTATGCTTGTTGTATAATAATCGCATATAATAGTTCTTAGAGCTATTGTAGCAAAATTGTTTTATCCTCTTCAATGAACTCCTCCTATTAGCAGGACATGTATTTGTTACCTGGTTTGGAGGAGGTTCTACTGAGAAGGCTTTACTGAAAGCATTCCAGGAATACAGTGCCTCCATGATTCTGGTAATATCCAGCTCTGCTCTGCACCCAGCCTACGAGTGGAGCTCTTCATGCTTCTTGTACTTTGTTATAATCTCTCTGGCCCTGAATTACCTGTGAGCCACCCTCTGTATAAATGACCATGCTTGTTAACTGTTCTCTCGCTCTATCAGGGGCTACAGCTTCTGCTTTTATAGCAGTACCAGCCTGCAGAATGTCTTGGGACCCAGCTGTCTCTATCACAGCGTGTGAGTACACACCAGGCTCATCCTGCATGTCTGGTGGCAATTCTGTGACGATGTAATGTGTTGCACCTTCAGAGAAGTCACCATCAGAACCCTGAGCCATGGCTTGAGCTAATTCTTCACTGACAATGATCTGTGATATTTGCCCATCCGACTCCACTAAATCCATGTGCTCGCTCTGCACACTGAGCGTGTGGCTACCAGCTTCCTGCATAATTATCTGAGAACCTTCTCCAGCTACCATATGCACAGTCCCCTCCTCATTTACAATGACCTGGGTGACACCTTCTTTCATGAGCTGGTCGGCCGCAGCTGTGTCACACACAGCAAACTGCAACACTCCTTGCACCATGTTCTTGAAGGCAGCCTGAGCTCTCTCCTGAGATGCAATTATAGCCGATGGGTGCATGACCCGTGTCACTACTTCCATAGGTTTGGTATCTTCCTGAGTCTCCTGAACTTCATGGAACATTTGTATTTCTTGTCCCTCTGCATCACTGGGAATGCTGGGCACCTCTGGGTTCGGCATTTGCAAGAAGTCTTTGTGACCAGACCTGCATCTGTCAAGGAGTTCGGATTTGTTTTCCGCTTCACCCAGCTCTGTCACAGCACAAAGCAGGGCATCTAATGCTGAGGAGGACTCCGGAGGATGGACTGTAGCCTCAGAAGCATCTAAAACTTCTTGTCGCATTATCTGCTGCAGTACTGTGCTACTGGAGTCAGGAACCGCGTCTATTTGAACGGCCTCCTCCATGTCAGCTCCGGCTCCTTCAACCACCACCACCTGTGTGGCACCGTCTGCTAACTGCTCCGTAAGGATCTGCTCAGGAACCACACTACTCACGTGGGAGCCGTTTTGGTTTGTGGTTATGACTTGCCCATCCTCTGTAATGTGGACCACCCTGGCCATCTGCCCCGCCATCGCCAGTGTCTGCAGGGTGGCTGCTGCTGTCTCTTCCACGGAAGCGTCGATGGCAAAGTCGCCGTCGTATCCTTGAATAATAATGAACTGCTGGACTTCCTCGGGGGACTGTGGCTGTCTCCTGCTGCCCTGAAAGGCCTTCTCCTTCACTGGAGAAACCTCTCCCAGTGCTGCTGCCGTAAAAGGGCTCGTGGTTTCCACAAAGGTTGCTCCTTGCCCCTTCAGTCGGCACTCATAGGACTTGGACACAATGCCTACAAGACAAAATATGCTGTTAACATGGTATCATGGCAAGTATCAGTTCATTACTTTAACAATTGTAGCTTAAATGAAAAAAAATTCCCTGACAATTTTTAGATTTCATTGACAGAAAACATACATAAAATAAGCAAATGAACAAAACCAATTTGCATGTTTTCCAAATAACATATTTACAGGTTGAAATAATGCTGCAGCTTATTAACAATTTAAATGTGTTTTTAAAAATATTCTGTATAAAAAAAAGCCCAGAAAAATACCGTATACAGATAAAAGCCACATCTTTTATAGAAGATCCTACTGGTGATATTTTGGTACTTCAGTAATGAATTTTTGGATTGTATATTACATTAAACATATCTTGGTGTGAGAAACTGTGGCTGATCTTCTTAATACCCTGCTTTTGTTGGTGAGGTCATTGCCACGCTGTCATTTTGATGCCACTGTCTTCCCCTTCCTTTTCCATCCAGCATCTTCTCTGGCTCATGTGACTGACTCAGTCACTTACCCAGTTACCTGGCAAAAACACTCAGTAGTTTTCTTACCCTAAGTAGGATATTCTATAAAATCTAACCCAGAGAACCCCCAAATACACATCTTAATTATTTCTGCATGAAATCAATTAACAAACTATAATACCTGTAACCCCCATATTCCAGCTGCTTGCTGTGTCACCCAGTTTGGTTTTGTCTCATTGAAGGTTTCCTTCTCAATTCTCACCACTAACAATAAAGCTTCAGCAAGGCAAATGGTGCCCAAGGCTGCACAAAGTCAAGGCCGTCACCCTCCAAGCATGGCCTACATGTTTTTGGGAGGACAGAAATGAGAGGACCCTGTGGCCAGCTTTGTGGATGTCCATAGAAGGACAGCTCTATCCCTCCCTGTCTCCCCATGGCAGTGCCCTTCAGAAGCACCCAGAAAGCTCCTCCATGTGCTGGGAGCAAGCTGTGGGACACAATCAGTGCACATGGAGAGATGAGTGGGTGCTGGACATTGCAAACAAGGTGAGGGTCTAATGGCAGATGGGCCTTGGGAAAGCTGATAAAGTCCATGCTGCTGAAACTGCCCCTATCCACATTCCAGTTTAAATTCACCTACACAAACTGAAATCACATCTCTGGAATAACAGGTGTAGTTTCTTACCACTGACACAAATAAATATGCCATGGCTTGCTTGGGATAAAAACAGGCAAGAAAAAAAAGTGACACTTAAAAGTGAAATTTCAGGCTCGCACTGTACTTTCCAAGCAAGTTCTAGTGAACAATGTGCTTCATTGAACTCAAGAGACCAAGAAAATTATACTAAAGCTGGTCTAAGGGGGCTCTTTCATTTCAAAGCATAGAGCTGTCAGACCCTGATCCCACAGAGAATTAAAATGGGCTCTAAAAAACACTCATTTGGTTAAAGGTAAGTTCACACTTAGAAGCTGATTTACTCCAAGACTGAATACTTGGTGCCTTGCAGCTTCTAGCAACTTGGTGTGTTAAGGTGCATATCAAGCTAAAATTCCAAAATAACATCAATAATTAAAAGACTAAGGTCTTATACTGGTATCTATCTATCTATCTATCTATCTATCTATCTATCTATCTATCCATCCATCCATCCATTCATCCATCCATCCTTTTTTCAATTACAGAGCTTCTAGTAGAGAACTGTACTGTGAAGCACAAAGAAGTAATTTTGTCAAGCTGAAAGGCTGCAAATCCCCTTCACAAGTCTAAACAGACACCATATAACTTTCTTATTCCTAGTTTGCAAGGCAGTTTTTTTCTTTTCTTTGGAATAGAAAATTAACAATTTAAACCATTAAAGTGTTTATAGGTGATGCTGCATAAAAATCTGGCCCATGCAATTGAACTACATTTTGTCAGGTATTAAGCAAGAAGTAAGCTTACTGTGATATACAACTGGTTCTTATTCCCACTTTTTCTGTGCTCTCTGTAGGCACTGACATTCACATGACCCTCAAAAGAGCAGAAAAGTAGGAAGGGGAAATCAACATAAAATGACAATTATCCTCCACATTTTGTAATAGAGTATAAGTAATTAATTCTCTCAAGAATCTTGCTTTGTTGACAAGATAAAAGAGGAGCCTGGCAATGATGTGGCACAAAATCAAAATAACTCCACAAATCATGCATTTTCCACTGGATTTCAAAATCAAAATAACTCTACAATGATAATTTTCACATGCACATACACTAAAATCATGACATCTTTCTCCAAAGATCATAATAATTTACATACAGGACACAGCATCAGTGTATTGAGGAGATGCTCTAGTCTGGGGAAGGGAAAGAGAAAGGAAATTCACCCTGTTTTTATCTCCTCAAATAAATGCCGTGCCTGTGAATCTCTGCAACTCCAGTCTTTACTGTGCAATTGAATGGGAAGTCTCCTGGGTGAAGAGCTATCCGGTGAATCCCTCGCAGCACTGATAATTATGCCATTCTGACTGCTTACTTAATCTATTTGAATCCAGAGGTGAGTTAAGCCACTTCCTGACCATTAAAGTAAACTACATGGGTAAATACTGCTGTCACTAAGGGGTGTGATGAAGCTTAACTACACCAACATCTTAACCTCAGCTCAGTGCAACCCCAGCTATTCCATCACAGTTCATAAATGCGATTGCAGGTCCATCTTTTGATTCAGCAATTTAATAACTTCGAGTGCTGTCAGTACTGCTTTGAAAAATGGCTCCTATAAAATGTAACAGCCTCAATCAGATTGTAAAAGATTCACCCACTGAAGATTCCTCCATTTCAACTATAATGAATTAATGTTGAGCTGTGTAGAAGTTCAAGTGTCATTTAAACTAATGTGAATCTACTGTAACTTTAAATTTTAACTGGACTATGACCAAAAATTTACTGGGAACATCAACTTCAATTTTAGTGATTTTTCATGGTAAATATAAATTGCAGATTTTACTGGTTTTCTTTTGTTTCAACAGTGAAAAGACAAGTAGGGAAGATATTTAGAAAACAACAGATTTTGGGGCTTAGCTGCTATTCTTATAATGAAGCACTGGAATCCAACACAACATTTCTAGGAATTTTTATGTATTTAAGGAACATGCTACATTATTGGACTGTATGTATCAACAAACCATGTTTTCCCAGTAAACCCAGCCTGCCTCTCACCCCCTCTTAATGTTAAAGGGAAGGGGTAAGTGTTGGCTGACACGGCAAACATAAGCTGCAATACAAGCCCACATTAATATTGGGAAAAGTGGACTTGTTGCTGATTGCATGTCATTGCAAATTAAAAAGATACACAAATAGGCATTAAAATGACAAAATATAATGATACAAGAGCTCATATTCAGACAATTTGTAAGGAGGTGTTTCATATCTAGGGGTGCAATGATCAGAGAATTGGTTTCTTTCCAAGAAGTCTGTCATTTCAGCAGAGCCATTATTTATCAGTTGGAGTCCTGAGTGACTGTTAGTTTTTTATTTGAAAATGTTGGGATATTTTAGACATTAAATCCATATTCACAGGTTATTTTAATTCTCTGAGACCACAAACTCCTGAAATAGGGCTAAAAGAAATGCTTTGATGTTTAATGTGTGTCTGGGAAACTAGAAATAGGGCTTAGTACCTTTTCCCCTCTCTCTTACTCAATACCTGACTTCCTTTTGTGTGTCTGTTTTATTCTTTTGTTACTGTCATCATTTGTTCCCCACAGAATAAATACCTTATTCTTTTGTTAAGCTTACATTTAATTAAAATGTACAGGATTTGTGCAGTAAACTCGAATGAAACAAATAAAACAAGGGCCCCCTCTCTTGAAGGCATACGTTGTGAATGAAAAATGTCATTACAGACTAAAAAATTTTGCAGTAAACAGGGCCTACAGAGAGAAGTTTCCCCCGTAATGACATCCATAAAATACACAAATGGCACTTTTAGTACCATCCTGAATATGGCATTTTCTGTGCTCTACACACAATCTAAATGGTTTGATCATAGAGCATAATACTCCATTGGGTTTATAGAACAATCAATGTTCCATAAAATGATGTATTTATCCAATAGTAGGCTCAGCAGTTACTGGTGTATGACATTGTAGGACACTGGCTTTGTACTGTTCAGCAGCACACATGCTGGCTGTAAAACTTATCTAACACTACTTCAACAACTTCATCTCATCTGTGTCAAGTAATTTGTTGAAGCCTCAGCTTGGTTTAAAAAAACTTGTAATAAAAATTCATAGAATTTTCAGGAGAATGAAAGCTGATGACAATAGAAAGGTCACATTGTGGTGCCACTCGTGGGGTCGGGGGTCAGCTGCAGTTCTAAAACAGAAAGTAGATTTCATGCATCGTGTAGCAGATAAAGACGGCATTAAGGAGACTTGTCTCAGAAAGAAACGCGTAACGCGTGAGGAAAGTCTGGGCTAATATTATATGTAAAGCACCACCTTGCTCTCAGCCAGCAGCCTCTTTAGAATTCTAATCCTTCCCCAAAACTTGCAGCAAGCGGCTGTGTGTGGTGAGGCTGGGCTGAGGACATCCTTCACAAGGAGCACCTTTAGGACAAAGCAGTAAGTCATAAATGAAATAATCTGTTATGAAGACGGAAATGATCTGCATTTACACAGCTAGCTTAAAACAGCTATTTTTTCTTTGCTGTAAAAGTTCTAGGAGGCCTGATTTATAGTCCCCAATTCTGCAACACTTAATTTTTCATACTTTGGTCATTAGGTATATTATTTATTGACACAAACAAACATTTCATATCTGCCAAAATGCAATGAGTATTAAATAATGTGAATGCAAAGAAACATCTTTTCCTTCAATTAAATGCAACCTATAAGGAATTTAAAAGATTTTTAAAAATCTCCTTATGTCTAACATCACTTGAAGAAGCAACTGATTTTCTTATTTTAAAAGTTATTGTCTACATGGCAGCACAATATTTTGAATGGTACAGTAAGTCCACTTTCCAAATGCCTTGATCAAGCTACAAGTTTTGCTCTGTTTTATTTCAATTATTTTTGTAATGATCTACCTCTACTTTAATTAATTAAGTACAATCTAAGAACTGTGGCATAATTTGGGATTTCCCCTATGTTCAGAGGCCATAATAATGAGATGTATTTTTCACATCTCTGTTTCTTGACCATAGTAAAAACTGTTCTTTATCATTTGCAAGGCTCTTATGTGCAAGCAATGTATAGGTCAGCATTTTTTAAACCAGCTAGTTAAGCTACTAAATAAGAGGTTGTAAAGGCTCACTCATGTCTTCTGCTGAAGGAAAGAAAATATGGTGAGTCAAACCAAGAAGTGAAATAAATCAGGAACCCAAAATGGTCCAGTTACAACTATTATGTCCACAAAGGCAGCAAATATTTGTAAAGCAATACAAATAAGTATACCTATAAGGGACTTTACCAGCTCCCTAAGAGACATAAAAAAATTCCACCATTGACACAAATTACATAAATCTCAAGAGATACTAATACAACAAGGCTTCATTTTTCCCCCTTTCAATATATTATTACTGAAAAAAAATCAAAACCAACAACAACAAAAAAAATCCCAAATAATGTTCATAATTTATTTTATATTTAAAAATCCAGTAATGTCATATTTCAATGCTGAAACTCAAAACAGACTTAGCTTCTAGTTCTGTCCTTAACCACTCAATCATGTTTGGAAACTTCAAGGCCTTCTAAGAACTGATTGAAAAAGGATGAAGTTTAAACATTTCAGATATCTTAAAAAGCAGTAGATATCTTTAAGCTTTCTAAAAATGTGCAAGTACTCTTGTAATATTTTTTCTTTTGAAAAACAGACTGAAATTTCCTGCTTGCTATTTTTACCTTCCACATCTTACAGAACTATGTCAACGGCCACAAAAAGACAAAAGAAAAAGACAACCACCAAATTAAATAGCCAAGCTGTTCAGTTAGAGTGTTTAGGCAGTTTGTTTGGTTTGGTTTAGTTTCCCGTCAGTGTCTAATTAACCTTTGGGAAATGGCCTTCTCTAGGAAAAATTTCAGTTTCTCTTTTCCTGCACTCAAAGTCAAAAATGAATGCTACAGAGCCCAGGGTTACAGAAGGAATGCAAATAAAATATCTGCATTCATACAAAACTCCCACTGATCATGGCAAACGTGTACAGTGTTAACATACAGAATTTACAGCTGCCTAAGTTGCAGAGTAACTGGTTTACTTGCAAACCACTTTTCTCTTTGCCTGTTTGCCACCATGCAGGCTGCTCTTCTCAACTCTGATGTGTGAGCAAAAACCTCTCTGTGGCATATGCAGCAATTACCTACACGGGCAAGCAGCATCAGGAATGCATCTGGAGTATTTCAGCTATGTCTTCCAGTGCAATTTAGCAGCTTGAGATGAGGATAGCCAGTGTGGACATTTCTTGGCAGTCCAGCTTCAAAGACTACTCTGGCCCTCAGTTTGGGAACAACTGACATTGATGATACTCGGATGCACTCTTTCTGTTTTATCCCCTGCAGTGCAAATGGAGAGTGCATTCTTAGCACTTCTAAATCAGAATTCCAATTTCAAGGGGTTCTGGTTGCGCTTGGCCAAACCAGAGATTTCTGTTTCCTAGGCAGACAGAACATATAATATAATATGAAAAATAATACACTAATATGGGAGAAAAATCAGGGGAAAAACCCCCCAAGCTCTGCTCATAGGGAAAATTATCTGGATTTCTGAAATAGGTCTAGTGCCAGACACTAACAGCTTTGTCAAAAAAAGGAAAAAACCCTTCTGTCATTGTTATCTCAGCAAAAGTTTTTGTTTTTCAAGAATATATACATTCAGATCCTGGTTTTATAAACATTTATTTATCAAGCGTAGTGCTTACTGCCAGAGTTAGCCTCAATAGTCTCAAAGGGACTCAACATGGTTGCTTGCATTATGCATTGTGTTTGCATAATCAGGCCCTTGGGATTAACAATTCTGAAAATGGCTGGCCAACATTTGATGTACATATATGAAAAAAAGAGAACAGACATTTGTAAGGGATACCCAAAATAAAACACCATGCTATTAAATGATCAAGCAGAAATTATATTCTTCAGCATACCTATCAACTATGAGTATCATGATTCTCTGTATTTATCTCTTCTGATTAATGCACCTTTCAGTAAAAAGAAGCACCTGTTCTTTGCTTGAGGGCACATCTCAACCCATTTAAAAAGCACAGCAGTTTTTAGGACGAATGATTGGGAATAACTACAAATAGTAAGTTTCCCTAGTTCTTTTTGTTAGTTAAGACAGCAGAAACTACCATTTCAAATGTGATAGTCATATCTGTATTTCATTTATAAATTCAACTACGTTACAGCTATATTCATATCTTTCCAGAGTAAATTATGGGAAATAACCATTTGTCTTCATTGTAGACACTTTTGCATGTATAGTAGAAAACAAACCTCTATTCAATAACTGCACAGAGGCACCATTAAAATCAAATTTACAGTAAACAGAACCTGCAGCTGGGGTAAAACACTAACTGTTAGTATTTTAATTATCAGTGAAGCTTTCGGAGGTCTAACATCTGCTCATAGCCAAATGACAGCAGCTGCTTGTGTACACTTAAAACAACATGAATTTCTTCTATAAATATTAAAATGAATTGTATGTCGTGTGTTCATTGCGGCTATATTCCTATTAAGCTGTTTAAGTATATAGGGTATTCTGAACTTCTTTCTTGTGGCAAATTCATAAAGGGCTGACCTCCTCAAAAGAATGAGAGGCAAAGGCAGCAAAAATTCTTGAGTCTGTAAATTGAAAATGTTTCGAGACAGTACTGGAGGTCACCCTCAGCCAAGACACTGCTGGTAAATGCTAACAAAACATCAGCGGTAAGTTCTGATCATTGTGCACTACCGTAACTTCAAGGACAAGACTGCTCAGCATGCAAAGTGTCAGGAGTCTCTGGGATGGCTTATATCAAAAGCTAATGCTCATCTACTAAGTGAAGCAATTAATGCATTATCTTAGTTGGAAAAAAAATACTCTGTTTCAATGTCCAAAACATTGGAGGAGATGAACGCGCTCTCTTTTGTTGACTTCATCAAAAGCATACTGGAATGATCCCTGATTTGCACGAATAGAAGCAATAAACTGCCACTATACTGGTCCAATATAAGGTTTTGCTAAAAAGGTCAAGCTTCATAACTTAAATTTGCAGCTTTTTATCTAAGCACTGACATACAGTTGCTATTTTCCTTTTAGTCTCTCACCTACTTGGGAATACACGAACGAAAACTGGAGGACGGAAACACATTTAGTTAAGCTGTAGAGTCTGGCACAGTGCGAGGAAGAGAGGATTACAACCAGTTTCAGAAGAAAACAAGGGAAGAGGGCTTTATAGTTTTCACTTTACAGGTTTATAGTGAAGAAAGATCAGTTTCTTTGCTTTTACAACATCAAGTGTAACACCAGTGGCAAATAGTGTTTATGTATTTTCACAATAGACCTACAGCTTGAAAGGAACACTACAGTAATTTAGTCTGAAAGCTGTAGGTCACACCAAGCTGTGTTTTGGAAAAAACCCCAACATGATTAGACGCTCTAGCCTTACATGTGCAACCACAACACAGGATCAGCCATGAGTACAGCTGTCTCCACAGTGATACCTGGCTTAAGATGAAGGTGAATTAATTGTGAAGGCAGTTCTCAAACTTCTGACATCAGATTTCCCACCCCAAAAGTCAGTCTCAGTGCAAGATGACAACATAGGAGGAGGAAGGAATAGGGCTGGTTATAGGTGGGACAGTTTCTTTGCTGCCCCTCACTCCTCTGAAGCACTTGACAGCATCAAGGCTTACCATGCCCAAAGTGGTAAGTGTCAGAAAACACTGATGCTGATTTTTCACCTCAGAATGTCACAGGCCTAGCACTAATGCTGGGATGACTTAGGAAGCATGAAGCAGGAGTACTTGCTGGTTCTGGGAGGTTGGATAGATGGATGCATAGAGGTTGGAGAGATGGGTAACTTTTACACCACTTTCAAGGTTCAAGTTCATGACAAAGTCCTTTTTTCATCATTCACCTCTGGTGAAGGATGGAAGCAGCATGTTTCCAGAATATCTTCAAAGGAAGAACTGTTCATGTAATTGACCCTTCTGTTGACAGAAATGTATTTTCAGTGCTACTGATAGAGTAGCACTTAAATGATCTGTCTTCCAGTGTTAGAAAACATGAGGCAGGACGTAGGTAAAGCAAGACAGAAGATACCAAAGCTGGTGCTTTCTGGACTGTCGCTGAACACTGTTGATGCAAGAACTGCAAGATGGTCTATGTTCCTGGGCTGCATATGAAACACAAAGTAAACTGTTGAACTGCAGCTCTTCCAAAAGGGCTCAGAACCTACTTATCATGTTGCTTGCACTTGGCTGCAAAGTTGTGTGTTCAAGAGCTGAATAATTATTCTGTTGACAATACCTAAATTGTTGCTTAACTAGAGGTAGAAATCAACAGCTTTTAGATGGCATAGGGAGCTAATACCAAACTGGAAGCGTTAACATCAATACAAAGAAAACCAGGATGTAGCATAAGTAAATTAGAAAATAATAATGTAAGACTGAACTTGTGCTACTGCATACTAGCACTTGTGGAGAAAGTAAATATGCAAAAAATATATTCAATGAGAGACAAGTCCCTTGAGAACTATAATGCTGAAGAAATTTAAAGAATGACAGTGTTCATCAAATTACATATGAGTTTATGAAATGTAAAACAGGAAAAGAAAACAGGCCAAAGCAATTTTTAATTGCACATTCAAAGGCATGTCTGCTGCACATTGTTCTGGTACAGATACAACTAAATTATGTACTGATCTTTCTAGAAGAGAGATCTTGACTACAGAATATTCAGAATAGTGAAACAAGAACTATTAGAAGTCTGACTTGAATGGAAATATTGAAGGTTTAAGTGCAGATATTCTGGCTACATAATCTGCAAATGCTGAAGAGAACAGAGGAAACAGAGGAACAGAGGAAAATTTTTGTCCCTATCTGATAAGCATAATCTTATTTTGATGAAAGACTAGAATGTTCATGTCATACTGCAGGAAGATGGCTAGACATGGTAAGAAATGGAAAGTCAATTCAGCTGCCTCATCCACTTTCAGGTGCCAGGGTGATGAAGGTCCCAGATGGAATAAACAGACTGTACAGTAGTTAAGAGTATGACTTAACCCAGCTCATCACAATTTATACTGCAAATCCATACTATTCCAGAACAATTCAGTGAAAAGCAGCATGGGATTCTGAAGGAACTACTTAGAAAACTTTTGTAAATGTCTCCGTTCTGAACTAAAGTTCACTCAAGACTGTGGTGCCTTAAGTCTTAAAACCCAAAGAACTTGCAATGACTGTCAATCATATGAGGCATGAATCCTAGTTAAATATGGACTAGTAAACAACCCCTGCCACTCTGTCAGGTCACCTCATGAGCTCTTTTAATTTTTTTTCCTTCCTGAGACCCAACTTAGACTAGGAAAAGAGTGAATATTTTAAAATTAAATAATGAGCATATTTATTTAAAACATTTTAAAATGCCACTTAGTTCTCAATTCTGAAAGCACTTGTTCAAAGATTTATTCTCTATGTCTGTCTCCAACTGAAAGCAAGTAATGCTTAAAACCATGCTAACTAAAAAATATCAAGTGGTTTGAAAACACCACGGTTCACTTGCCTGTAACATGGTCCATGCTGCAGTGAATGCCATCATTCTGCTGTGAATACCATCATACCTGGGACCTGGTACAGCACCCTTAGCGATAGCATAAATGAAGCCAAGCACTTTTACTATTGCTGGAACTTAGTTCCTTTTTTTTTTGTACAGTAGACAAAATTTCAGAGGAATTAATGACCATTTCTATGACAGCAGTAAAGCATGGGATATGTGACAAAATGGAGACCAGATAACATCCCCACAAAAAAAACCCAAAAAACCAAAAAATACCCCAAACAAACAAACAAACAAAAAACCACCAAAAACCAAAACCTAACCAAAACCAAACCCCAAACAAAAAACCAACCCCAGAAGCCTGGAGTGAGACACCTGGAAGATCTGATTTTCAAAACCACTAAGAAACTAACAGCTCCTCCTGACACTTTTGTCAAAAGGTTATTTCAGCTACCTTTTAAAAAAATATTTCTTACTGTTTTTCCAGCTACTTTAGTTGAGTGAGCTCAGACTTTTCTAACCTCTGGCATGGAACAGACCAATCGCCAGGACTCGTTGTGGTTTGTTATTTCAAGTCTGTGCAGATTACAGAGCTTGGGAGCAGCCCATGGCATCACAGGTTGAAACACCTGCTGCAAGTCACAGGTAGGCCTTACAGATTCTGTAGCTATAACCTTTGGGATATGTTCCAGTGCTCCAAAACCCACTGAAGTTCACCATTTCTTTCATTGTGTCTCCAAGTACTCTTAAAACCTTATTCAAGTGCTTCTACTGAAATAAAAAAAGACTCTGAAGCTATTTGAATGATATTGTTTTCTTTATAAAAAGAAAATGCACATGTGAAAATATACACAGACTGAGCAAAAATTATATCAGTGCCTAAAAGAACAAGCTAAAAGAAATTCAAAATTAATGTTTTTCTTCTTTCACATATTATTTTTTCTAGGGCCTCTAACAATAGAGTGAATTTTATAAAGATTTTTAGGTATCTTTGCATAAAGCTGATTTCCTCAGTGCAGAATTAGGAAGCAAAATAAAATTGGCCTGCTTTCCACTAGTGCAGGCACAAGAACATGCAAATGAAAACTGAACAGAACAGACTTAAAATCTAATGGCATCTATCTGAAACTGTATCTCGTGAATTGCTCACAATTGGTAACATATTTATCACTAAATAATACCATAAAAATGGAAAAAGCATTATACTAACTTTTCAGGCAGGAAAGTGAAAAACAACAAGAAGTGTGTTGCCAGGGTCACACAAGAATTCTAAGGTGGGCTGAGTCCCAGTTTTAAATCTTAATCACTGCATTATCATTTCTTAGGAGTGCCTATTGTCAACTCCAAGAGTTGAGGTACTCCATTTACCCACCGGGAACTCTAGTCACATCATTGCAATTTTCCTGATAATGCCCTGTCAATGACTCAACCCCACGTTCATGAGCAGAGAGGAGTTCAGTGTCCATGTATCCTATAATGAGGAATGCCGGGCTGCAATCTCTGCTGAGATTGTCATAGGTGTCCACTGATACCATCTGCAATTACAGAATTTTATGAGATGGAAACTGGTTCATTATGAAAAAGACTCAAGTCTACCAGCTCATTTCACAGATGTCAGATGGCAGACTTCCTACTCATCGCAATTCTTGCAAGTGCAGAAGGAGGGGCCTGTAGTTAGACTTTGGGAATTTAGCACAGAGCTAATGCTAAGCACAGGTCTAAATGCTTTTCTAAGCTGGACCCTGTTGGCTCCAGTCCAAGCCATTCAAAACAGGGACATAGATTCCTGAATTTCAGCTTCACAAGGGCCAAACCAGGACAGCTAGCTCCCGGAGGGAGGCAGACACAAGTTTAGCTAAATATCACTTTTGCCCTCAGACAAACACATACCTCTCAAACTGAATTCAGCTTGATTATAACTAAGCAAAATAATTACATTAATATTTTCAAAAGTATCAGCTGAATTCCATTTTGAATTGTCACCTATTCAAATAAATGAATGAATACATTCCTTTAAAAAGGCTAATGTACATTATGGATAAGTAAGCATTTTTGTATTTTTAACATGCATTATTTACTTTCTTTAAATAGTTTTCTCCAAAACTTCACTGTTACATTTCAGAAGTATGTGTAGTGTGGAAAATGTTGTTGATAAACCTTTCTTCTTAGAGAGTAATCCCTCTCATACATACATTCTTTTGCACTCTCAGACAATGATATATTCATCTTCAAATCTGGTAACTATTAGCTTAAACAAACATCTTAATTTCAGACATTTCAGTCTACTTAAGAACACAGAAATTAAACTAATTCTCCAGTTTCTCTGAATGAAATACAGATTTCTTCTACAGCTCTCAAGAAATGAAGCACTGTTTGCTACAGTACAGCCCCCTGCTCTTCTTCCAAAACCAGCCTGTATCTGTTGGAGGTGAACCTTGCTGCATTTATGCATTCCCCTTTTAACAACAGACCACAGAAAAATCCAAGGTAACAGACTGTTTAGCAAGAGGACTTAAAATACTAAGTACAGGCTATAGCACTACTTCAAGCTCTGGGTGAACTGACACCCTGAAGACTGATCACAAGGTGCTGATGCCAATCTCTATCATCCCAAATATTAGGGAATGTGCTTATTTGACAGACTTGCTTTCTCCTCGTGCAACTACCTCAAGTGGCAGTGACAGACATGCTCAAACCATGGTCTCTGGCCTTTCATATGATCCTTTCACAGACCAGTTTCCATAACAAAGATATACTCCCACTTGGTCAGTTTATCACAACCTCCTCAAACACCTCCCCTCCCACACATGCACTTGGTATCCCCACTGCCTCATCATGAAAAAACAGACCAGAAGCCCACCAACCCTACAAAAATTATATTGCAGATTTGTAGATTAATGGGCTGATTCTGGCATCTCAATTCAAATAGATTTACAACCACTGTGTTTAGCCCTGTGTGATTTCAAATAGAATTACTTCTGATGAATTTGGATGCAAATTCACAAAGCATTAAAACAAACCATGTTTAAACTCGTTGGTTCATCAGATGCAAATACTGTGCATTAAGCAGGGAACACCCATTTATGAAAATAATGAAAACTGACACCAATATAATAAAATCATTACAGGTTTATGGATTCTGGGACTTAAACAAGCCATACCCTTGTTTCTTCTAACTGATTAAATGCTTCTTTGCAGTTTATGTTTGATCTGCAATTCAAAAATAAATTAGTTTAGTCTTTGAGCCCAGAACCTTGGAAAATTGCTAGGAGGTTCTACCTCAGATTCGTCTGGGGAAAAGGGCTGGGTAAAGGGAGGAAATTGTGGGGGCAGGGAAGCTTGCAGTGCAACTGAGAACCAACAGCACAGGAGAGGAAGCAGTCAGATAAATTGAGGTTTGCAGCGTTCACAAATCTGTGGCCTGAGCAGCGCTGTGTAGAACAAAAGGCAAGGATGATCATACTGGGCACTTCTGTTTCATAAAGCTGGCACAGACGGGCTTGTCACACCATGTGCTTTATCTCCATGAAACCTCAACCATCTTCACTTTGCATTATGTTTGTAGATAAGGAGTTTAAGTGCAGAAGGGCAAAGGATTGCCCATAATTTCTGGGATTGTCCCATGGCAAGGAAGCAAAAATGAATGCAACCATGTTCTAACTGATAAAGTAGATCTCTGAGGTTGTATGTAAACAGTATATACAGTGTGGGTTTTTCATTAATCCCCTTGTCTAATTATCATGAACATGATTTCATTTTCAGTTAGATGACAACAGCCTAGTGCAATAGTTTCCAGTAAAATCTTTGTATCCAGATAATAAATTCTTCTCATAATGATGAGATTTAAAACAGCAAAACATCCCTCACTGAGGCATGTAATGCTGATAAAGCACTATTTTGCTGCACAATCTATGCAGTATAAAAAGTTATTTGCTGCATCATGATCTGCTTCAATTTGTGTATAAATAGCATTTGTAATAAAAAGGAAATGTAGCACCAAGTTTTACCTAAATAACTGCTCAAAAAGAGGTTTGGAGATAAGGTAGCTAATGCACAACAACAACAACAACAATAACAACAACAACAAAAAGAAGGGCAACTGCAATAGCTCTTTCTCAACATCCTTTCTTTTTCTTTTATGAATTCATTCACATCAACATTAAGAATTTGAACCCAAATATTTAAAGAATTATATGTTGGGATGGTTTGAGGGTAGCTTGGTTCCTAGAGTTGAGGTACCCTCTAAATGTGTTGCAAACACTAGAATCCAACTTTGAAAGCAACTCTCTCCATAACTTTAACCAGTCATCCCAAGAAAGCTCCAGTTTCTGAGGACAGACATACATGACTGAGGACTGACATAACAAGCTGCAAAATCCTTAAGATCTACATTTTCAAATGTGAATGCCTTGAATTCCATACACAAACCTGCATGTAAAGAAACCATTAGCCATTGCTGAGGCATCATGCAGCACCACACTGACAATGCCACTGACACTGGGCCACAAGGGATTTGAGAAACCTGGCTGTTCCAGCACTGCAGCTATCCAGTACCCACAGTCTGCATTACCTTTTAGAAATCCTTACTTGGGCAGTAGATTAAGTACCTCCATTACTGTGACAGACCCATTATTTGCACCTATAGTATAGCTTTGTCACCTCCATGGAATACAGCGCAGCCCATAGAACAATACTGGTCAGAGATAAGGAATAAAATAAAATTCCCACTGAGTCAAAAAGCAATTAATACAATTTTGGATTGAAACAAAAATAAAAATCTGAATTCTGCTCATTCTTTATAATTTAATGCCAGTGCTCTGAAATCCATTCTGGTTTCTAGTGGGCATTAGGATGCTGGTTAAAAGCTACCTTATCCTGAGTCACTACATTTAACACTGTTGCTCCTTCCACACCCCTTTACATAAGCACAGACAAAAGTAGCATTTGGGATGTGCTCATTTTGTTACAGAGAGAGAGAGATAAACATATGTCACATTTTCTTACCATTTCTGAAGTTGGTCCCAAAACTAGACTGAAAAAATTTCTGATTACAGGTATTTTCTGTGAACTGTGAGGCAGGTGAGGACTTGTTTTTCCCTCATGACATACTGGCTAAATTCTTGAGGGCTGCTGAGAAGATGCAGCATTAACTAAAATTTGTACTGGTTGAAGCGAGGTATCATGAGACCTTGCCTTTAAGAGTTGCTGAATACCAGATCAACCTCAACTTCTCAGTACTATGTGCATCTTCTGGTGGTTTTTTAATTGTATGACTGTGGGAGAAGGACAATACTCAAGGATAAAGGACCACCTTAATCTGCATCAGAATGAGATTGGCCTGGTTAAACTGTGACAGAGATGTATGGATATGTAGTAAGTGCCAATATGAGCACTCAGATATGGAATTAGGACTTCATGTATGTATTTTAGAAAGTGAATCTCAGAGGATAGATAGGGTTGCCCACTTAGCTCAGAAAACCCTGCTCCAGTTTTAAAAGCAACTTGTCACTGCAGAGCAAATGCTTCAATTTTGAAGCAAAGTGGTATGTTTGGTGACCTCATTTGCATGACAATGCCCAGAATGCTCTCCCAACTCAGAGCTATTTCATGGAAGGGCTGATGCATTCAAAGTTTGAGACTAAACCCAGATCCTGTGGGTATACCAGTGCATATGATTTTAATACTTGTCCTCCAATTCATGTGCAAAAGATAAGACTCTTAAAGTGGATAGTAGTTCTAAGTAAACAAACTAACCTGTCATCAGTATTTACTAGAAATCAAAATTACAAATGGTACTTTGGCAAGTCTCTAACTCCTTGATTAATTAGCTGATCATCTCATACCCATGTGTATATGCTTAAGGTGTTGACATAAGTTGTGAAGGTTGCTGTGAAGATCTGTCTCAATATATTAACAAGCAAACCCAGAAAAACTAAACAATGCACAAAATGCAACACAGATACAGAATAACAGTTCATCAAGACGGACTTTGCTCGTCTCCTGCACTTCTCTCCTCCTCTCTCACAGCTTGCTACACAAAATAAATGCACTACATCGACTTACACTGCAGTACAAAATATCACAGTCTCCTCTATTGTGTGGATTTCACTGCTGAGAAGCTGTAACACTAATTGTCAGTTTCCCACGATCAAAGTAATTTGGTTAAATAATTGGTTTACGTTTACTATATTTTATTTGCCTCACAGAAACAAATATTATAACAAAAGATCATTTGAAGAGGAGGGAATGCTATGGTGATAACACCAATATGGTGCCAATATACGGAGAGATATGTGTGTTTTGTGCACATAAACAATGACATGAAACTTCAGCTGTTTAGAGAACAAAGCTTTACACCTGAGTTAACTTAATATTGTGATACATGAATTCTGGTGTGTATGCATATGAGGGGAGAAGCTCTTCTGATATTGCATTTTGGCATTGAAATGAAAGTAATGTTTTAAATGCTGATTAACTGGTGATCATTTATAATTCATTCTTGATAGATGAAAAATGATGACATTTCTTCTTTACCAGTTACACGAAGTCTGCGTTCACATGCAAAACAATGGCTTCTCTATACCCAAAATCAGGTTGATGCCACCATGATAACTCTTCAAGACATTCTTGGCTTTTCAGATGTTTTTCCCTCTTTTATTTGATATATATGTGGATTTGACCACAATTTTCACAGCTCCTCCCCCGATGCAGAAAAGGAACACAGTAACTAAGTGCCTGCAGCAGTCGACAGAAGCCGTTTCCTTCACCTCCCTCCAGACTACCAGGCGTGAAGAACGGCTGAGACATTTTACTTCAGCCACCAGAGTGGCTCATTTTCCATATGTTGCTAGAACAGCTTCATTCAGAAGAGGCTGCCATTGGAGTTCCTTCAAAATTCTGCCAGAAAGGCTTAAACTCAAAATTAAAAGCCTCTGTAAAACTCATAAGTCAAGGGAGTGGCATAACACCCATTAATTGCAGTGCTCTGTGATGTCACACCTGTGACTTATGAGAGGCTATCCTGAGGTGGGTTCAGAGCTGCTGTTCATAATTTATAATGGTGTTTTGAAGCCTGCCTAGCAAAAAGCAGTTTTGCATTGGGATGGTACATATCTTGCAACAGCTGATTGCATGATATAAAAAATGATATTATGGCCTTCATTCATTGGAAAACTATTGTGGCTGAACACAGGTTTAAACACTAAATACACCACCACCAAACGGTGCACGTGCACGTGCCCTGGGATAACATCTGGTTTGACTATAGCACTCTTAATCTCAATCAATGGTCAACACTAAGAACAGAGGAAAAAAGAACTTCAGAGGACATAAGTGACTGCTGATTTTTTTCAGTGGATCCTGATGATGACTGATTTTTAACATTAAGGCTGGAATCAGAAGGTTTGCATAATTATGCCTGGCTGTATGTGCAGAATTAAAAAAATTATAAAGAAAATAAAATTCTGAACAGATTACCTGAAATGAACAGAGGTAGGTTTATTTCCATCAGTTCTCAGACGTTATTTTTGCTAAAATATAGGGCATATTGTCTAGAGAATGTTAAATTAAATTATACAAAATGATACTCAGCTTTATAAATTTGCAGTAAAAGTTGCCTGTATTTGACAGACATTTACAGAAAAAAAATTGCAATGTTTTTGCAACAGATTAAAACCTGCATTTTGCTTTTTTCCTTTGTCTGTTTTGAGTTTAAATGGAAACAAACCTTACAGTATAAGGTCACCTGTCTACAAGGGATTACTATGTAGTTCCTTTTATATTTTTCCCCCTACTAGTTTGAGGGACAAAAGGGCAGCAGTACCCTAAGGGCTTTTTCAAATAACCTCTTTAGCAAATAAAGTCATACCCTATGTATAGAGGCCATTTCATCCCAGTCCCATGGGCTGCCTTTAGGGTAAAATACTGAATTTTTCTGGCATGTGTCACTGAATGTGAAAAAGAGGATCACTACTTACAGAAAGTTAAAGACCAAATGAAAGAATGTGCATTTCCTTAATGCACTAACTTAAAACATTGTATATTGAAGCTAAAAACATTGACTATAAGCATCTCAGAAAAACACTGGAATATATTTACATGAGCCATACAGAGACTCATGTATCAGCAACTGATTTACTATGGCTTGAAAACCCAGCAGATTTCAGCTTCTCTGAAATCTTAAATATATTTTCTCCAGGGGAAAAAAAAAAATTAAATTTGGCCTA
This sequence comes from Vidua macroura, assembly GCF_024509145.1. Lineage (NCBI taxonomy): Eukaryota > Metazoa > Chordata > Aves > Passeriformes > Viduidae > Vidua > Vidua macroura. The sequence continues at coordinate 95,952,411 of NC_071571.1, forward strand.
TTCTTTATGAATGCAATCTTATGATGATATCAACTTAACATTACCATAAACATCTTTAGAAGCAACTGTCAAGAAGGAATCTGTTATGCTTATATAAATTACTATTATTATTGTTTTTGTTGCTGTACTTGCTGCACCCCACTTCTGTAATTGCTTAAAAGACAACATGCAAACCCTCAAACTTTCAAGTATTCACAAGGTAAAAAAAATGGTTTTAAAACAAATGATTTGACAGCTGCAAATGCAGGATAACACCTAGTTACATTATAGAAACAGTGTGGATAATTACTTTTTTCAGAAGGAAAGACTCCATGGACCACAGCCCTGTCTGAATCTCCCTGCAGTTTGGATAATGTGCAGTAATACAAATCCTGTTGTCACCTCAACCAAGTCTTTTTATCATCTATACATCAGCAAGAATGATGAGAGACGTCCCATGATTCTAACAGTCTTCCTTTGAAGGATCCACATGTTAATTACTGCACTAATTATGGTTTTTGAATAACCAAATGAAGTAAGCAGTCTATGGGAGGTACAGGCATAAAACTAAGACTGAGAAAATACTAGTTACTGAAGTCATCAGTGTAAACTGACACATTGAACATTCTTAAAAAAAGTAGAAGTAGATTTTAAAAGACAAGCATCTTCAATAATTAGGGTTCCATACAGGAAAAAGAAATGTTATTTCTTAATGGCAAGTGCATTTAAACTGTTATCTAAAGATCTGAAGGTAAGCCTGCTTAATTCACTGCTTCTTCTTTTGTTATTAGGAAAACATAATTGTTCCAAATAATTAGCACTAGAGTACATCACAAGCTGACAACAAAATTATAGAAATCTTCATATTCAGATCCGTCTAGCTGGCTATTAGGAACAGTTTCTGATCATAACCCATTAGTTGAAGTGCTGTGAGTTCTTGATTGCCACCAAATAACCTCAGATATCTGCCTAAGTTAACAGCCTCTATTTATTCAGAGTTTTCTTGACAGTAAAAATTGCTTACGATTTTTACAGCTGCCACACAAAAGAACAGTATCAGATGTGTGCACTTGCAAGTCTAGGTGATAAAATAATTGAAATGCGGATTTTTAGACACAATTTCAACGCCTAACTTTCTAAATGAAAAACAGCTATGGGATTTCAGTGTGCTGTAATGGTACTATTGGCTTTCCTGTTTATTAAAAATTAACATGAACACATTCCAAATCTTCCTAGTTGTGATGACCATGCTAATTAAAATAAGATTTGTTTGGGCCAAGGTTCTTTGGTATAACAGCCCTACTTTGTCCTTTTTTTCCACTGAACACTAACTAATCAACTGCTACAGATATTTCTGTATTTTATGGCTCAATCCTTCTTCATTTTTTTTTTTTTTTGTACTTTCTTGTGAATCATACCAGGGCATAAACAGCTGTTAATCCACTTCTTAACTGATAACTAGCATGGATAGCATCACAGCAAACACTACCAGAAAGTGTAGCATATTTTTAGAAGACACTGACAAATGAAATCCTCTGACAGAAATCACTGCTGTAACCCCAAATGGGGAAAAAAAAAAAACAACAAAAAACTATGTGCACATGATAAGAAGAGAATTGCACTCTTTTAGTTACTTACCCAGCTTCAGTGAGTGGATTCTTGATAATGTAATACAGACAAAATAAAAACTTATTTAAATTTCCCATCTAATACCTTAGTTATCTATAATGCTATTTGAAGCTCCTTTCGAAATGTGTTTTTTTGGTTTTTTTTTTTTTCCTGATAATAGCTCAGTTTATAAACCTACAAAGCTGTATGTCAAATCCCATGGGGAATAACTTTGATTACTAAAGTAATTAATGATGCTGGATAGTAATATGGATTTTCTGTTAAGATTTGAGTTTGAAGTTAATTAGTCTCCACATTATGATTTGCTGATTAATTACAGATATTTAGTTATAAAGAGAGATGTTAATTATTAATCTAAAAAATCATCTTGTGCAATTAACTAAAACTTTGATGTCAGTCACCACTCTCCTTGTATGTAACTTCCAAGGTGCTAATTCTATGGAGGGAGGCACATGCCGTCCCCAGAAGGTAAAAAAAAATCCTTCTGTTATCTTTTTTGTGTATATAGTATAGTATAGTGAACAAATTTTTCTCTTAATTTGTCAGGACAAGCCACCCACTTTGAAGCTGGACTGTAACTTAATTCTCATGAAACTACTGATCTTTCACTGCTTATTCATACAATATGCCTCATCTTATCACAGAAAAAGAAAGTGCTATAAAAGAAATTCCACCATGAGTCTTAACTGTGTGTACTCTTGAAATCTTGTCTTAACCTCAGAGCTGTGATGTTCTGCTGACTGATGGGCTTTGTCAGTTCTCATGTTAAAGTCTGGAATGAGCTTCAGCGTTGCTACAGAGATCAGTATTTTCTAGCAACAGCAGCAGCAGCAGTCTTTACCAGTGCCAAGAAAATATTAGAGCAAAACTACTAATTAATGTAACAGCTATGTTAGAATTTAAAATCAACTTTTGTTTAAAAAGAAACCCCACCTTATCTCTTCCCCGCCCCCCCCCCCCACCCTTCCCTTCTGATCTGCAAAGAAGAAATCTTACTGTTAATGTAAAGGGGATAAGAACGGGATTAGAAATAGGGTTAAACCAAAAAGCATCAGCAGCACACCAATGTCCTGGAATTTACCCTAGTAACACAGACTCTGAACAGGGATCTGTTTACATTATCTCTAGATCATCTTGACAATATTCATTCTCTATTTACCTAAATGAGGCAATATGATGATATTTATTGCTCAGAATGGCTAAATATAGACTTTTCCTGAGCACTCAGTATCATAGTGGGAGGTTTTGCTCTAATCTACATCTTTAAACTGACAAGCTGGAGCATTCCTAATGAATGCCTCTTTTCATCTGGATGTCTGTGTGTATTTGACAGTATAAATATTTAGCAATATCGGAGTCAGCTTGTGATTTTACCCAGATGGACTGATTGATGCCTTGGCTTGACGTTGCCAAAGACAATCCATGTAGTTATATAAGCAATTTCCCTCTTACTTCCTAAGAAGCAATTAGGTGGCCAAAGGCAGCAACCCAAAAATAGTGAGAATACTTCTGGTATCAGCTGACAACTCTAAGGGATAAATAAAATATGGTACTTAAATTATTACCACTTTACTTTCATGAATCATGGGATTAAAGCTTTCACTTCTAAAGTACATATAAATTGCAGGGTTTCCTATGTCTGTAATTTGCAGAATCTAAGTTAAAATACCAGCTAATCAGTCAACTCACATTCACCTTGGGAAAAGTACCACCCTTCCTTGTCATTTTTGTAAATTGCATGCCTAAGCACCAATGTTATTTTCAGGGGAAAAAAGCTTGTTGTCAATAACATATATTGCAGTCTAGTTAAAACAACATTTGTTAAGGTTTAATCACAAATGTAATCTGCTCTTAAAGTTTAGACAGAATGCTTGGAGAAATTCAAGGGACAGATAATAAATCATTTTCTCCTATCCTGGGTGTGAACAAGGTAGGCTGGAGTTTTTCAGGTGTGCTGCCTTTTTCTCCTATGTGTTACAGACTCTTGCTGGTTTCCACAGACTGCTCAAAAATACAGGGACCCCATCAACTGAGAAGTAAGAAATTTTTTACTATCTGACAGTAGCTGCACTTCTGGTATTGTAAAATATTCCCAATAATTTTAGTCAGTTTGCGTCTTTGCACACCCATTGTAATTCATAATGTGTGTAACAAATTGCAGCAATGAGAATTTTTAGCTGCAATTCATGCACACGCATATAAAAATACGTGAATTAAAAAAATCCTGGATACTGAATGTCAGCTTTAAATTAGCTATGCACTGTTTGTCTGTGTCGGTCTTACATGATGTAAGATGCCTGCAATGATTATGTCTTGTGTTCTTATGCATGTTAGTACTTTGGGGGGAAAGAACAGGGGCATAATATTTTTGGCAACAGTAAAATTCACATGTCTCAGCTATGTTGTTGATTTCATTCCCTTCCCCAAACACCTTTAGTTTCTTTGTTTTCTATTAACTCATTCCAGTCTTTGTATGCCCCATGCAATAACCCAGGAAAAAGGGCAAGGAAGACATTATTCTTCTTGACACTAATACCTATAGATCCTGTTCTGCAGTGATACCTCTCCCTATCACAAAGTATCTCAGCAAACAGAATTCTCCAAACTCAAGAGCTGGAACCATTAATATATTGCACAGGCAAGTGGGACACAATGCCCACTGGTAATCAGACAAACACAACAAGGCTTCTTGGGGACTGGCCATCTGCTGATGATATGCAGGAGTTTTAAGTGCAGCATGCATTGGCTACATCATTTTGTTCCGAAAGGCAGTCTCTCTGATTACCTGTTTTATTATTATTCTGTGTCCAGCTGGGTGCCAAATAAAAATAAATGTATGCTGTTTTGTATTTATTGGATTTGATTAGTAATAAATTTGATATTGACCAGATTCAGAGTGTGAAGGCCTGAGGCACAATCCAATGGTCTCTACTCACTTGATCATTACACCTTCCACTTTCAATCAAGCTGCATTGAATTGTATTACTCTGTGTTTTGCTTCTCAATTGTCTGGTTTGAGAATGGAGGGTCAGGGATGGAGGGAGAAAATTAGGAAAGAAAGGGAAGGCTTCTTTTCTTGTGAGAAAATTAGGAAAGAAAGGGAAGGCTGTCCCTTTAAGCTGGGAGATAACTACAAAACAATACCAAAAGAAATCTGGTGATAGAGTTCACTGTGCATGGTACAATCCATTGAACAGGTTGACGTGAGAAATTACTAGGTCGGGTAAGGCAAAGTTTAGAATAAACTGCATTGTTTTACAAAATATGTCATCGGGAAAAATGCATTAACTCTAATCAGCCAAAATGGTGTGATTCATTGCTTAATTTCAGGGTACCAGGCTATAAATTACATCAGGCCTGCCACAACTAATTTTTGCAGTGGCATACTAGATGAAAAATGAAATGTCCAAGTGGCTACAAGTGAAAAGCTTCCATCTTTCTTCCACAGCTGAATATTACTTACTCTAATGATGTATAATAGCCTGCAACTACACTTAACCTGTGCATTAAATAGCAGCACAAACTGTTTACCTAGAGTTATGAAGAAGAAAACAGCAAATCAAGCAAAGGAATCTAGAGTGTGTACATTAACCTCCCACATGCCAACATAATTGTCCCCTACAGATGATGTATAACACTTACTCCAAATCATACTTTTTTTTTCATTACACATAATAGCTTACAATTCAAGTATCAAAAGTGTCAAAGCATGTGTGATAAATTGATGCCAAAATGCACCTAATTAATAAGTCTGATGATGTTTAGATTAAAACAGATGTTGGTTATGTTGTTAACAGAAAAACAGCTAATAAAAATAATTGCAACCTATATGCCTAAAACTGCAGGTATTATTAAAAAGAACAACAAAATCTGAACGGTGCAAAATGGTTAATAAGCTTTTCTGGGTGCAAATATTCTTTTATGTACAAATTCTGAACAATAGATCAAAGCAGTTCATCAAATCAGCTTCTTCTATGAGCAACTTCCCCTAGTTTAAAATCCACAGCCAGGCTTTTCAAGGAGATAATTTTTACCAATGATACCCTGTGTGCAACAAAAACTACTGTAAAACATGCACGCTATTATTCACTTACAATAAGTAAAGTGAATTCTGTGTTGATTACATTAAAAAAAAAAGAAGATAATGAACTCCAGAAAGTTTCTAAATGTGATCAAGTAATCCATGATTACTACAAGTATCTTGTAGATACCAATGAAAAAATAAACTAGAAATAACATAGCATTTCAAAACTAGCTTTAATCTATAAATTAAATATCATAATATTTAAAATATTTGGGGTTCTTACCCTCATGGAAAACAACTGTTTATCACTTTGCCTCCTTTAAAAATATAGTATCCAGGAACAATCTATTGATGGAAAACCCAATGACAAAAAATTCTATCGGTTTGAAGCAACTTTTGGAGAATCTGATTAGGTCTCATGCTGCAATACTAGGTATTCCATTTTTGCCAAAGGGCCAGCTATTATTATTAACATCATTTGTCTGAATCATTACTCTGCACCTTGGTTCAGCAAACACTATGAAGATGGCATGGTAATAAATGACCGCAGGATTCTTTCCTGCTTCAGCCTGTTTTTATCTGCCACCTCTCTACCGTCAGCTCCATCTTTCTGAACCTCTCTGAATCCCCAAAAGGGACGGGGCATCTATTTGTTTTCCACTAGGTTACCACTCTGTCTATTGTTGTTTGCACTAAAGGGTACGAATTCAATTCATTCTTGTGACATAAAAGCACTGATACAGTAAATTTTTTGCCCAAGAGAAAACACAAACTTGCTGAATATGGGCTAAGATGTGAAGCTTTTGTATGTACGTGAAGGAGCTTTCTGAGACAGTCTTGCTCACTAAATATTGTTTTTTCTCCACCACAATCTAGACAATCACATTATAGTGTTTTTAACTTACACTAACCTTGCCAAATTGGTACCTCTTGCAAAACAGTGACTGTATAGGAGGGGTTAAGTAATACATCCTCTCGTACTTATAAGCAAGAGAGGAAACAAAGGGCTGGGAGGTAAGATAGCCAATCGGTTGCTGTAAGATTAAGTAAGCCAGTGCTTCTGCGATAATCAGGGTTAGTGGAAATGGCAGACGAGAACTGAGGAAAATAAATAACCAAGGAGAAAAGACTTAAAAGGAGTTAAATAAGAAAACTGGAACGAGAGGGAACTACAGGGCATTGACTAATCTTATTTTTCTGCACGTTGAAATTCACACAAATTACTTTAACTTTATTCATACCTAAACATGCCAAAAAATAATCAATCTGCCATCTCCAAGAATTGATCAAAACTGAGCAGACCAGGCATAATGTCTCATACTTCACTCTGCAAAATAAAACCAAAACCTTTCAGAGATGTAATGGGTCTCTTTCTTTTAAATAAGAAAATATGCTTATTTTCTTCTTCAGTGACATGAAGTATTGAAGTGTTGGAAAATAGTAAATCAGGACCAGACATCTCTTCAAGATTTCCCAATTACAAACATCTAGTCTGAGATACCATCCTTTTACAAAACCATAAGGCAGATTTTATGAGAATGATCCATTAACAAAAATAAATTTCAATGTCCTAATATATGTAAACATATCAGGCTTTGAGGGAATTTAAGTCATGTAAATGCAGTTATAAAGCAAACTGAGCACTGGCTTTTCACGGCCAAAGGCATCTTGTTTTTCCAAATACACTGTTAAGAAGTGCCAAACTTAGTAAACCCTACAGAAAATAGCCAAGTACTTTCTTGTCTGAGTCTTATAGAATGCTTAAAAATAGCACTCCTAAGTCTGAAATGTTATAACTGTTTACAAAACCTGAAAGGTTGCATTATGCACGTCTTTCTTTGCCATCAAAATGCTCTATGTTCCTGCCAGAAGTTAAGAAGTTATCACTTGAAAATCACTGGCTAATCTAGCTTGTGCTAAGATGGATTTTTAATGAAAGTTTAATGAATGATAAATACTTGTTTCTTGATAAATGTTTAATTATGCCAATAATTACCAACTGCTGAAAACTACTGTTGTGTTAATAATGGCATTTTAGTACACAAGCAGTTTCATGAGTCATGATGCTGTTAAAGATCAGAATTCCATCTGTCTAATGCAAACTAGCAAAACAAAAGAAAAGTCTAATTAATATTTTGATACATTTTCCCTATACACTTAAAACGGATGTCCTTTTGTGAAGGAATAAATTTACTAGCTTCCTTTTTGAGAGAAGAATTAAATGTCTCACAGCCATTATGTTATTAATCATTACTACTGTTTGAACCTAAAAACTGAAAGAGAAAAAGAAGTCAAGCCAGATGTAGCATATGTACAAACGCTTCTTGCTTACTTTTTTTTTTGGAAGAGGAAAGAATGGGACATTAAGGTGATGATGAGACCAAGTTTTCACCTGAAATATTTTGCAGCGTTCAGGTACCTCACTATGTTGGTAACATTAATCTTCAGAATTACCTAGGACTATTTTGCTGATGTCAAAAGGCCAGCAAACTGCAATCCTCACCTCTTACAAGCAAGGGGCAAAAAACATCAAATTGTCATGGTGCCTTCCAATGAGGCCAGATAAAATGGAGATTTTCTTAAAAGTACAATGAAGATAACAATATGGACATGAAAAAAATCAGGACAAAGTAAAATGAGAGAAGAATATTTTCATGAAAAATAAGAGATCAAGGCTTTCACTGACTTATTTGTTCTAGAATGCCTCTTGGTTTGAAAGTATCTCCCATATTTGTTGTGCTCACGGTACTAATTTTGTCTTTGTCTCTCACCTAATTGCCACAATACCTGTGGACATCCTGGCAAGGTGCTAAGCCATTGGGCTTTTAGTGATTGAAATATGGCTTCTTCCCTGCATCAACTCCAATGTTAGGACACATTTTTAATCAATATATTTAAAAAGGATGTTTATCCTTATCATGTTGAGTTTACATGCTTTTAGAAATGTTGAGGCTTTCTTTCTTCTTGAAGCTGTTTAAAATTTCAATTTAAATGGGTCTTTGCTTATCACATCAAAGATGGCACAGAGCACTGTAAAACTTGTTTTATTCAGTAATCTTGTATCTCATGTGGGTTTAACTAGGGGAACCTATAAATTCTTTCCATTTCTTACATCTACAACTCTATGACACAAATTTGTTTTCTACATAAAGGAAATACATTTTTTGAGATGGTATTCTTATTTAACATTTATATAATCTTTACTGTGCGTCAGTATGTATTGGAGGAGTAGGACCTCAACTTGAGCACCTTACAGAATATTTTGATTCTGAAAGAATTCTTGTAGTTCTGAGAATTGCCTGACATCTTGGATTTATTTTTTTTACTGAAAAATACTCTTTTTTGCAGATTGGCAGCAATTCATACCAAAAAGGTAGTTAAACATAAAACCAGACCATAAGCTCTAATGCTGAACATATCAAACATGCTAATGAAATATCAGAAAGAAGTTTTTCTTGCTGGAGAGAGAGACAGAATGCTGCTACAGATTAGCACAGCAAGCCTGTTAGCATCCATACAGCATCTGCAATGCAACGCAGAAGTCAGTGCAGTGAAACCGAAAACAAAGCCCATCCTGACAAATGGCTGGTGGCTAATAACACTTCCTCCCTATGATTAACTTAGGAGAATAACAGAAGAAATGCAAAGGCATACTCAAGTATATATTGACAATTTTTCCTGCAGTTGAATCATAGCAGGCTACTGCTCTAATGTTATAAAATTACCTAGATTATACAGTAATGTATAATACAATCAGTGATAGCCTTTTTGATGCTGTCATACTGTGTTCTGTAACACTTGGAACCTAAAGGTGGTAATACATAGATATCAATCTCATCAATATCCTGTATTTTAAATGCAAAACCCATTCATCTCCTAATACTACAGGAAACTTTGCACTACCAGTAATCAATACCATAAAGAAAATGTCTCTTTCAACTGAGCCAAAACATTCCCATGACCCATGTGGGAGGACAGACTCCTGTCCCATATAATGGTGGGATGGGCAAGTCAGTCCCAAATCCCACCGGTTTCAGGAAAATGGTCTGCTTTGCTCTCACAAAAGACAGTAGTGTAGACCAGCTAACCTTGCCCAAAAGCACTGTCATAAATCACAGAAATATAAATTTTATTATTGAAGGGATATAGCAATTTGTAAGTTTTTAAAGATATCTCCATTCTGAACAACTTGTCTGTGAAAATTTTGCTCTACTGCAATACTACAGTGAAGTTTATAATAAAAAATGCTGTTTACAAAAAATCCAAAAACTGTCTTAATCCCATTGCACCCAGCCTTCATCCTGTATTTCAAGATCTTTGCAAACGTTAGTCCACTTCAAGTCAACAAACAAAATGCTTCATCCTGAATATCTCAGAAACAGTTACATACATGCTGTGTTAACAATAATATTTTGTGATTTTCTGTGCTTTTAAGACATGGTAACATACTGGTAAAAACTGCCTGTGCCTATAGTTGCTCATTACAGCTGGACTGGGTGGAGTTACATTGTCTAAAGCTGAAAGGTTGAAGATTTCTCCTAAAAATACGTAGAGACAGCCATATATTAAAGTTTCACTCCACGTAAATGGAATGTCACTCTTTTATAACTACAGTCCACTATGATAATCCTCTTGGAATGCATTAATTATCATCCACCAGATAAGTGTCAAAAGCTACATTCCTAAAGGATTATCAATTCCCACCCAATTTCTACTACAGCTGAATAAGGAAGAAAAGTTAGCAGAAAAAAAAGAAGCAGCAGTATCAAGAAGCTCTTAGTCTTCCCACAGCTATTCTCTACTCAGAATGAAAATACTGCCTTTCGGAACAGCTCAGCCATTCATATAGCTTTCATCACAACTGCACAAGTAGAAGAGAGCCAGTGACATGGTATCTGTGTTAAAACAGGAAAGATTTTGTCCTGTAGATTCTTTCATTATATAGCAACATTCTCATTACAAGTGCTGGGGAAAAGAAAGAAAACCCTTCACTGCTAGAAGGCTTCAATGAAGACCCCAAACCCACAAAATAGGAGTCTTTCTTCTTCGAATTCAGGCATTTTTAACCATTACGTCAAATGATTTTCTACTGCTCCCTTTTTTTTCTCCCTATGCTTTCACTTTTTTACTTTTGAAGAAACAAGAATGCAAACAAAACTCTCAAAAAGACTTCAGTGAACAACTTGACTGACTACATAGGCAGGAGAAGGCATAGAAAAAGCAAAGTGTTCCAAATATACAGAACAAGACCAAAACCAAATTGCAAACAAAATTTGACTTTTGTGAAAGAAGTTACACAACCACACCCCTCAAAATACACATTTTCTAAGATAATGCATTGCTTTTTTAATAGACCTCTGGGTGTAGTTTACTGCTTGCAATTTAGGTGCCTGTGTGCAACTCTGCCATTTGTGAAAAATCAGTGCATCCAACCTCACAAAAAGAGAAGAGTATGTAATCAATTGAGAAATACACACACATCCAAACACATGGATGGGTAATGCCACCTAAATCAGCACTACAAATTTCTCTGCAGGTATAACATTACAACCTTAGTATGCTTGGAAACTGGTGGAGATGAGCTAGAAGAATTCTTTGTTTAAAGTAAATTCTACTGCACAGAAAAGTTAGTGGTGAGCCTCTTCATGCTGCTTTTGCTTCTGAGTTTTCCATGAAGTGATAGCCCTGCATGGAATTAAGCAGAATTAGTAGTTTTTATGTACAAATTTTACTTTGTAGTTGTTCTTAGAGGTACTGTGCCAGACCCTGTACAAACACAGGAACTGAGGGAAGTAATCCACTGAAAGGCCTCGTAGTCAAAAAACAAAAGGAGAGTACACTAATGATAGCGAAAGCATAATGTTGAACAGCTTACACATTGCCACACTGCTATAGAAAAAAAGCCTTTTATTCACCTGAAGTCCTAACAAGGACATTTCAAGCCATTAAGAATATTGACCTTTTATTGCATTTGTTGCTATCACTATGGGGCACCATGCAGGTAGAAATGCTGTGCAGTGAGACACTTGTGATAGATTCCTGTAGCACATTTTCTGTAAGTAAGAATGTCCTGGGAAAATTCCAGTATTTTTAAGTATATAACACTTGCCTGAGTTTCCCCTGCAGTTTAAACTGAAATACAGGCATATAATTAGTCATATAATGCTGCTCTGTGTTGAAATCCTGCAAGGTTCACCTCAGCTAATGGCTGGTTTTCAATGGGGAGTGAAGCCTTTTGGATGTGATGGAAAACTGTAACAGATTTCAACATCCTTTAAGACAGATCTTATAGAAATATTCAACGATTACAGTAAATTTAGACTTGATGAAGCAACTGAAATGCTGAATTGCAAGATACAGTCTTTGTTTCTTCCCGTAGAAGAGTATCGAGTATTTACCAGCACGTACTACCAATTTAAAACCAATTTGACTTCTACCCTACCTTGTGCAACAGTAATAGCAGATCTTCCCACTGTCACTGAAATAGGATGAGATTCTGGGTTTTGTTTGTTTAACAGGGCTTTTTAAATGAAAACTTTGGGACATCTGTGGGTGCCTTGTATTATATTAACACATGCACCTCGCTGTCTCCTGTCTTAACAGTGTGTTGTCACATTAGCAGTTTGGGCAAGACAGAATTGCTCATCTTCCCCTCACAGCCCATCTGGTTTCTCCCAAGCTGCTCAGGCGACAACACTCTAAAGAAAAAGCGATGTTATCAGGGGCACGTACCAATATATATCACATATTGCAGCATGTTTTGTCATTTACAATGCATCATAAAAAGTTACATTGCATCTGACCTACAACATGATGTAATGTAAAATGACATGCTTACATTGAACAACATTACATTACTCAAAAATCTGAATTTAAAGAAATAAGCATGGGGAGGGATGTCTATTTATTTATTTGGAATGCTAAAAAATTTGACAGACACTAAGTCAGCCAAGAAAAAGGGGGAGGTGGAGCAACTAAATATTTAACTGCATGGCTGCTTAGTCACTTGCTAATGCCATTTTTTTGCAAACAAAAAAAATTAAATAATACACTATGAGATCTGTTGTACGTCTTTAATATTAAACACAACAGATGATATAATCACAGAAATTATACCAGTGACTTTCAAGGTGTAAAAGTGTAGTCAATTTTCTTCATGTTTTACTACTAAAAAGTGCAACGATCAAGCTGTAAAAATGCATTTTAAGGCTTTCTGTTGGATTTTTAAGAGCAAAAGGGGAAAGCAGAGTGCTCTGTACATTCCACAGATCTGCTTTTTAAGAATCAACATGGTACACACCATGTGAACTGTCACATTAATAACCCTATGCTGATATTCAAATTTTCTGTCTTAAGCTAAAGAAAGATTGAATACCCTGCTGTTGTGTGGCCAAGATTGAAGAGGTGTCTCACTGACATTGTTCAAAGTTTATGAAAATATATGAATGCTCAAATGTCATTGGCTTTGTGCCTCCAACAGACTGTGGTTTTATGAGAAATCAGTCTTTTAATCAAAATGATTGAATACCTTAAGGTCGAATCCAAAGATACCAGTTAATATCTAGAAACGTGCTATTTCTGCGTATTTTGCCAAATTTGTGGAACATTTTAAAGTGTTAATTTGTGCATCCCATATTGAAAATTGATCTTGAGTTTTAGCTTTTTGTCAAGCAAAAACATATGGTTACAAGCTCTATGCATTCTATGTGACGGCTGTTGAAGCTGTCACATGTGCAAACTTGATAACCGATGTGACACATACGCAAATAATTTGCTTGTTTAGTAACAATTCAAAGATTCATTATTCATGCAAAAACACGTTGTTTTTTAAAAATGATCAGATGGAAGTAGTCTTCATTTTGCACAATCTAGTCTCATTGGTGTGCAAACACGGATAAAATAAAGCTGGGAACTAAGTGGTATTAAAACAAATCCAAGAATATGGGTATTCTCAGATAATTATTGAACCAGATGGTGTTTTTTGTTAATTCTGCCATCAGTCTGAGAACTTGATGTCTTACATCTGCACTTGGTAAAATAAATTTTGCCACTGACATTATTTCAGTTTTCTTAAAATATTTCAATCAATTTTACACCAAGATTTGCAAACATCTGCCATTCTACATGAATGTGAGATGAAATTATTTGAAGAAAAATTCTTAAGAAAACACTTATCCTAAATTTAACTTAGGCTTAGCATTTCTGCTACTAAGCTGTTGGAAATACTACTTTATGAATATTATAAATAAAATGCTAATCATGTGGCAAAATACCTTCAAAATACCTTTCCTTCAATTTTTGAAGGGAAAATCTATATAAACCAATGGAGAACTGCAGGTTCATTTGGGGCTGCCACCTTGGGATTTTACAGTCCCTTACTTTGTTCTTAACGTTGAGAGGTTAGAACTTCATTGGCACAGAACTAATTAAAGCTTCTTCCCTGGCCTCGGTAAGAGTAAACAAACAAACAAACAAATCTGGAGTATGTGACCAATCTATTCAGATCTACTTTATCTCAGTGGATATAAAAACAATCCAAACAGGCATTTAACCAGCAGCTATGTTATTCACCCTAATAGCACTCCTCATAAACATTATCACTCAAGTATCGTACCTCATAAACAGATGTGCTCAATCACTTATGCACGTTTGACACCATATATAGCACTTAGATACTTCCTTTCTGTGATCTAAATCACAGCATTTCTTGAAAATTCAGCTGTAACAGGCAATAAAACTGTAGAGCTGGCTTAACTACTACACTGCTCCACTACAGCAAATCCCAAATAAGATCCCTTTCACATATGATAGAATAGATAATCTCCCCTTTTGCCAGTAAATGCATGCTCTGCAATACAAGCTGCACCCTAGCAATCATCAGACCATCAGAGGCACCATGTGTGATGGCATTTCATTTATACCAAATATCATAATTGTGTGAACTTATTTATGAATTCTGCAACAGCTGTGGGAAAATCCCTACTGCTTTCTCTAGTTGCTGAGATTTTATTATGGTGCTTTGCTATTCTAGCACCTTTGTGTGGGTAACACAGCAGAGCACACCTGACATGGCACACCAGTACGAGTCTTCTGCAGCGTGCACTCAAGCCATGTGCCTTTGATTCCCAGTCCTACCCTCCTGCTCTCTGGTCTGAGAGGAGGAGGCAGGAACACCTCTGAGTAAGATGGTATTTAAGAGAGAAATGACTCTTTGCAGAAGGACTAGGAATTCCACATGAAAATGTGCCAACTTTCTTTGGTAGGGATCCTTCATAAAAGCCTGCTTCAATGCCTTTTATTTGCTGAGAAATGGGAGGGATTGCCAAGGGTTGTCTGCAAAAGGGAAATTTCGGGGAGAACTGGTATGCCTGTCTACATAAGCATAATGTCAGGATAAAGGCTATTTCTCTACACACAGATCCAAATCTCCTGAAGTGAACCTAGAATCAGATCAGATGTCCTGTGGTGCACTGATTTATCTTGCCATAAAATGGAAAGTACAGCACAGTACTCCACTAAGATTTGTTTACTGTATTTAACCTGACTGATTGGAGGGTACTATGACACAAACCCTCACACCAGTATCTTGTTCCTCAGTCCTCTGACCTGGGACCCACTCTGGGGAAAATCCAGAATTCCCCATCAGTTTACAAGCAAAGGTTGTCTTTGAACAAGAAATCAGGGCACTCTAAGAAAGATGCACATGGGAGCATATCTGTGACAGATATTCCCTGACACGAGGCTGGGACACATTGAGGGTATTCAAATCTCAACTTAAGAAATACCCCAGTATCCCCAGTTATATGAAGCACTTCCTATTTCCCAACCTGAGAACAACCAAGTGGGGGGCAAATTATAAAAATTCAATATATGCTCCTCAAAAAAAGCAGTGAAAAACCCATCTGCCCCAAAAGTAGAAAACAATACCCATTAGGATATTTTAAATCGGTTTTAAAATCATTCACATGGCCTTTTTTAGAGTAAAGAAGCCTATGATTGTTGACTGTTTTTTATGTTAATCTTTTTTTTAATCTTTTTGTTCCCTCTCATAGCTTGAGGCATGCAAGCTGGACAGAAGCAATATGAATAAATGTATTAAAAATATACTCAATATATTTTGAGGTAAACAACATTTTATTATCACTAGATGGCTAGTTTAAAAATATAAACATAAAAGTTAATTTGTAGATATTAATTGAATACTATTTTAACATTATTGTCATCCAGTATCAGGCAGTTGGTTAAAAAAAAAAGTAAAAAGGACTGATATGGAATGTCTTTTTTTCCCTTTTATAGACTTGGCAAAGACCATCAGTTTATGGCCTGTTTCGTTTCTTGCCAGTAGACAGCACTGAAAGTTATAAAACTAAAACAATTGCTTTCATTTATATCTTTTCCTGATTACTCTGATAGCTGAAATGTCTGAAGAAGTTCAGAATCTGTAAAGCCTGTCACATTATAGAAACATGTCTCTTTAAACTAAATGTGAAATTCCAGTAATTGAAGTGATAAATCTACTGTTTTTGCTGGGGTACTTTTGATGAGAACTATAGTAGTAAATTAGAAATTATTCTCTGCTGTTATATCATGGTAAAAGCCTTTCCATTATCTGTTGTCAGTCACTAGGTATGGGCAAATAACTCAGTTGTCAATCTAACTGTGAAACCTTAAGTTCTGGGAATAATCAATAAGGAAAAAACTCAAAAACTCTCTATTATCTTCATGTAATTCTTTAGACAACTTGAAGTTGTTTTTTTCCCTTTTTATTTCAGTACATCTCATTTATTCACAGATATATTGGATATCTTAGAATATTTCATTTTTTATAGCAAGTTTCATGTCAGCTCATTTTCAAATGGTATATAAGAGTTACATTTCAATATGGGTAAGCAGCTCTACCTATATGTCTATATGCAATTTTACACATGATACAGACTTAATTAAATTAGCAGTAAAAGCCACCTACATTTTATTATTGATTTTTCAGCTACACTATTTATTGACTAATATTTCTATTTTAAAAGTCCATGGTGTTTTGCTCTTTCACGGATTCATGTGAACACCATTTGAAAGACCACAATGAATCTGAACATGAATACAAAAAACAACTATTATATGCCACTTACATTACAATCTGGATTGAGGAAAAAAAAAAAGGAAAAAAACCAAAAGCAGTCACTTCCATCAGTTATGATGCCAAACCTTTGCAGCCTTGCTTTGTGCAAGAGACAAAAGAAAGCAGCTCAAGGAGTTCTTAGCTCTGACAACTACTAGTTCCATGGTCACTGCTTATGTCATGTAACCTCCCCTTTCCTCATTCCATCAATAGGTAAAATAGAAGAACAAAGTCCTAAAACAAATCCAAACTCAACTCATGATTACCAGCTGGACTGAAATGAATTTTAGGAAGGATGTGTGGCTGGAACTACCAGTTAACCATTTTTAATATTTTTAAAATTTATTACTTATTTAAAAGATGGCTGGAATAAATGGCTGAAAGAGTGCTGAAGCAATATTTTCCTGTTCGTGTTTACATGTAAATGATTCAAAACTTTTGATCTAGGATTAGTTACAGACACAGAATAGGGACTGAAATATGCAGTCAGAGAATGTTTAAATAGAGTATTTTTTCCTTCCTGATTTTACCATCTAATGGAAACAGGTGTCATTTGTGAACTTTGGATGTAGGTACGAATTCCAAGTCCTGGAAATTTAAGAGGTTCAGATTCAGGGTTCTGAATCAGTCTCAAGTTTAGGTATTTTAGAGGGAAAGAATTTTTTGCACATAAGAGGTGAAAATTACTGTTTCAGCTGTGAATTTGACCTCCTAATATTAGAATAGGTGAACAAATAATCATTAAAGTTTTTGAAACTTAAACTAAAATCAGCCAAGGAGAAGCAAAGGAAACAAATACAAAACTATGTCTAGCAATTTTCTTGGTAACTACTGAGAATATTAACAAAACTTAATAAAATTATATACTTCAAATTTGTGCACTCAGAAAAAATGCTGCACAAGAAAAAAAAAAAAAACCTGCTTGTAAAGGAAGAAATTCTTGTTCCACTTTAAAACCAGATTCTACCAATCTAATATTGTACCGAACAACTTGCTTTGGTACCCAAAGAACAAAGTCACAGGCAAAGGCATAAAATGTATGAGCTACAAGTCCAACTTCCTCTTTGGACTTGCTTGTAAAGGAAGAGGGAAAGGAAAAGGGGAGGAAATGAGAAAAAAGAGATGAAATAAAAATTTGAATCTGAAAACCAATATTTTTCTTGAAGGAAAGAGGTATAAGGGACTACAAGAAATGCAATATGAGAAAAAATGCTCGGGCTGAATTTAAATTTTTTTCTTTAATACTCAAAGGATTGGTCTCTTGCTACGGTTTTGTTTTTATCAGAAAGCTTTATATCTCAATTCACCTAGTTACAGGGAACTGTATCTAGGTGCAGTAGAGCTAATCCTAGAACACAGGTGCACTTCACTCGCTTTAAATTAGGTTTGCACCAATTTAACTGCACACTGTACATGATATAATCATGAAGAGTAAGGAGAAAAAACAGAGACGGTGGAGAAAGGAGAGATTAAATAAACACAAGCAATCAAATTCACTGTACAGTGAGGAGATAATTCTGATACTTCAGTAGAAAGTGAAGTAAAGGAAAAGAGAAACACGAGATGAATTTTAGAGAGGAGTTTCAAAAAAGGAATGAAACAAATAAGAAATGGGATGCATGAACTCCAGTGCATTTGAAGGACTCTCTGGAGTTCTTTCAATTTTTCCTCTTTCATGATTACCTTCTATTTAGCTAGCAGGGATCTCTGTAAACCCATGCTTTCTAGGACACTCTGTCTGAGAGCACCACTGCTGATTAAAAACAGACTACCTTTGTGTAGTGCCACCCTTTTTTTTTTTTTTTAATTGCTTTAAAAAAATAGTTACTTTGCAGGTTAGATAAAGCTCACACATAGCTTAAGGGAAGACTGAAATCTGACTATCCAAACTGTATTTTACAGGATAATTCTGTTTGGCTTGGGAAGGTATGTCCCATCACATAGCATAAAAAGGCTTTCTTGCCATTTGGCTCCTGAATAAACCGCTGTACTATAACCTAGAGTCTGTTCGTCAAGAAGTTTGATAGTCTGGTTTCAGTTATAACCTGTTTTCATTTTCTAATTTTTCTTCATGCTGTCTGTGATTTTCCATGACTGGCCCCTGTCTGGTGATGCTCTTTGGAAAGTCTGATAAAATTCATGCCAGCTATCTTTTCATCATGTGAAATCAAAAGAGTAGAAAACCATCATTATAAAAAAAAAAACAAACTAAAATCAAAATGCAATTCAGATGCAGCAGGATGTTGGAAATTTGCATGTATATATACTATGTACTGTTAAAAACACATTTGAGACTGTGAAGAAAGATTAGAAAACAGAGCTAAATGACTGAAATTCACCTCTCTGTAGACTCCACAGCCAAACTAATGAAGTTCTGAAGTATTTAATTAAGCAAAATTTTTTGCATAAAATTTTGTTTTGTTGAAATATCATAAATGCCCACCATGACACTTACAAAAAGAACGCCCTTCCTGTAACACAATACCTGTAACCATGTTCATTCATATTTGATCACCATCATACTATAATGTAGGATTGAAAGGGAATTTGGACTATTACAGATTAAAAAATGCACAAAATGAAGACCAACACATGGGAAATGCATCAAAAAAGATGTACAAAAGAAATTTTCCCACAGATGGAAAACAGTAAGATTATAAAATTACTTTTATCCTTATTGTGGCAGTAAACATAGAGACTTTCAAAGCAAAAACATTAGCACCTATTTAAACATTAGAATTTTTAAAAATTGCACTAGAAAAAACCAATTAATGAGGAAATTTCACAACACATAGTCTCAACTAAATAAACAGCAGATGCTTTCTGAAAAGCATAAAATAGAAGAAATCACGGCACAGAAAGGAAAAAAAATGTTCAAAACATTAATATCTCTCCATAGGTGGGAACTGAGAAAAAAAAATCCCCACAATAAAATATTGTGCAATGAAGACTTCACATTTCATTCATCAATAAACAAATTTCACAATGGGAAATTATGATATTCACAACGAGTGGTCTTCTGACTTAGATTTCGTCTTGTTCAAATCAAGAGAGAAACTTGGGATGACTAAGACTCAATTCAGCATCAGAATGCAGTTCATAGTTCGGGCTGCTCAAAACCACACTAAAGAAACATGGCTTTGAAAAAGGTCACTTACAGTCAGTATTAATAGTTGTTAAAATTCATTTACTCTCCTCAGTTCCATTTGCCTCAGGACTTGATTTCTGGTCCACTTCAGATCTCATACATGCTGATTTCTCTTAAGAGATGGACTTGTTGATCCTTGTGGATCTCTTCCAACTCAGAATATTCTACAACTCATGTCTGTAACTTCTGATTATTTTTTTCTTTATCTTCATGTCTTAACTGGAAAAAATCCTTAAGGATGTGAAGTTTGTCTGCCAAAATTTACATGTATATGACTAAACTATGGACCCAAGCAACAGCCAAAGCTTATGTTGTAAACTGAATGATGTCAGCTTTTGCACCTCTTCTTTTTCAAAGTTTAACAATGATAACATGATAGTGCATTATACTAGAATAAACCCAGCTTCAGGGCAAAGAATGACTTTATGGGGTTTTTTCTTCTCTTTTGTCTGATGTCTAGAGTAAGTACATGAAGTTTCTTGAGTCAGCTTCCTTCTTCTTTGTGGCAATTTTCTAGATTTTTACCTCAGACATGATGTTAAGAAAGTTAAGTTTGGTCTTGTTGAGCTTGGCTGAAGGACAACGGAAAAATACAAAAGGCAGTGAAACACTTGGAATCCACAAATTCAAGACTGTATCTCTTCAGGCAAAGTTGGGCTGTGGAGTCCATGTTCTGATTTTGGGATGGTTAGGGGCAAGCTTCACACAACAATAAAACTGGAATCTTTTGAACTGTCACTCAGGCTTTAGGTTCTGGTTTATAACAAAATCACAGCTTTATGAAATTACTTTTTTCCCCCTCTTAGTCAGGAACAACTGAATATTTTTCATGACTTTTCCTACCTCTAAACTGCAGCTAGCAGAGCCAAATTTGATCTTGAATAAAAAGGGACTTCTAAACACCTATATGTCCATATGAATACCAAACATACACCCACCAGATCTGAAAATGGGTTTTAAATCTTTCTTTAGTGAACACGGCTAAGTAGTATCTAATTTAGGTTCTAGTTCTGCCAGTTAGACACTTCAATGTGTGGAATCACTCACAAGCCACCTCCACTAGTAAATCTCTTCAGTTGATACTGGCAAAGCCTACTCTACTTAAAATAAACCTCCATGGCATAACTTTTGGCCTGAAGTGAAAATTTCAATACACTGTATTTTACACTACTAAGAAGCAGATTGCCTAGGTACATCTGAAAAAAATCGCTCTAAGTTTTTACCTACTGAAGATATTAGCACCTTCAGTTCCACTCACAACTTGAAAATATTCATGAACAAAGCAGGCCATATCCTCTCTAATTCTTTTGCTGTATTTAAGACAGAAAAAAATAAAGCATCAGTCATCTACCTTCTTTAATTTAAAATGCAGTATTTAGGGCTGTACCCTGATGAATAGGGAGGAAAGTGTTCTTTGCCTTGCTCCTAGACTGACTGAAAGACAGCACAACTTACAGTATGTGGGTCCTCTCCAAAGTGAGGGCTCCTCTTACACACCAGTATTATTCAGGGACTGATTTACTACATGCCCCTGGAATAGCCAAACA
Source organism: Vidua macroura (assembly GCF_024509145.1). Taxonomy (NCBI): domain Eukaryota; kingdom Metazoa; phylum Chordata; class Aves; order Passeriformes; family Viduidae; genus Vidua; species Vidua macroura. The sequence continues at coordinate 95,973,854 of NC_071571.1, forward strand.
GTCTAAAGGAACTTTCCATTAGGTAAATCTGGCCAAACATACAGAAAACGTAATAAAATATTAACAAGTTTTTAAATCAGTTTTTTTATATGTGATTGGACTTTATTCTATTAATAACTAGCCTGCTCTCCTGCCTCTTTTAAACAGAACTACTCACTAAAACGAAATGGATATCTGTCTTGAGTACATGTTAATAAATAGTACATTCCCCTTTTTTTTCATGTACTTTGGCCACAAGGGAAACAGCTACTCTGATCACAAATATATCCTTAAATTACAGAAACTGTTAAACTAATCGTTATACGTATGTACATGATAAATAACTAAAATCACTGGGCATTGGTGGATCACTGTGGTGATTACATGATCAGTTCCCTCAAGTTCTCTTTCAAATTCTCTTGAAATTGAGCTAGATATCATGTTATCAATTGCACTAATAGTTTATTTTCAGAACTTTTCCTCTGACATACACAAACTAACTAGAAATCTCCTCAGGTTTAGGGAAATAATGCAGCCCCCACACCTACAGAATGATCCCAGGCTTGAACCCTGATGATCTTTTATCTATAAAACTGTCTGTGAGGGTACCTACTGCCACCCAGCAAAGCAATAGTACATTCACACACAGAATTTTGGCCATAAATTCCAAATCAAATGCCATGCACATACTTTCAAAGATATTACTTTTAATTTGTGTCTAATAACACAAATAAGTTCCACAGCAAACATTTTTGTTCCATTTTTGACAAGAATATTTTTATTGTCCTCTAAAAATTTTATTTTCTAATAGAAAACCACTTTAAATGATTCTTTGAAGTAACCATCCCTGTTACTCATCTTACGTTTTGCAGGAAAAAAGAGAAAGAAAGCAGCTTTTTATTCTTTTGTATATCCTCGTAAGACAAGGAGTACATGAAAACTGAAAGCTAGTTTGTAACAGGTACACTGCTGAGAAACTCCTATCCTGCATCTGCATTCAATACACCAAAACCCATTAATTTTGCTGAATAAAAAAAAAAAAAAAAAGGGATTTGCATATGCAGATAGAGGGCTTAAAAATCAGCAAGAGCACTTCCAGTTTCACCCTTTGAAATCTGAGTACCAGAGGAGGGCAGCCACATAGGTTCAGAAACAGCCATCAGTTTACACTTCAGACTTGCGAATGCTATTTCTTCCAGGGAGATTGCCACACTGCTACAGCAAGCCACTGTATTTAATTGTTGTTCAATTTCCTATGTTTAATGGTGGTATAAAAAAGAAAGCGAGACTAGAGAAAAATAAGACTTTTCCTAAGCTGTTATTGTCCCCTCTGGTTTGCTTCCAGGCCCCTCAATTTGAATCCATGTTGTTCTATTTTGAGGATGCTTTCAGATGCATTGAAGTGCACTTCGACAGATCCTTGAAGCACAACATGGATTGAAATGAAGTTGCCTGAAGATATTAGTAATAGAAATCTCTGACACAGAACTGCACATTGATACTTATTAGAAAGCTTCATGTTAATACAACACTGCTAATACAGAGCTCTATGAGAAAGATTAATAAAATTTTGTTAAAATAATTTGTGAATGAAGCAGCAGGTTTGGGGAAGAAGGAAGGGACATTCATAAAAGACATTCACAAATACTTAACAGGCAGCAGCCTGTCCCTCAACTCCCGAAAATAAAGCAAAAAACAACCCTTAAGTGCATATTTACATAATCATTTACAGATTTACAGTTACCTGTCCTCCCCATCCTTTACCTCTTTCCATGTCATTCAGAGAAAGAAAAGCAGGTACAACTATAAAATATTACTTTTCCACTTTTAGCATCAAAATTCCAGGGAAACTGGTTGCAGAAAAATATATTTAAAAGCATTCTATAAGTATTTTTACATCTAGATGAGGATTTCATAAGTAAGATTAAGGGCAAAAATACTTGTAATAGCTAGATCATTAATTCTTCCCTATTAAGGAAGTTTATAAAGGAAGTACAGACAGACCTTCAGCTATCATGGACCAAACAGTGATATCTCAATAAACTTGGCAACTATTTAAAATACCCTTATGGGATGACCTTTTAAGGAAAAAGGAGATTCTATCACTTATGGTCCCAATCTAACTGAGAGAAAATTTCCCTTCCCCTCAGTAGATGTTCTTCCCAGTAGAGATGGCAGGAAAATGAGGAACACTTACTGCTCTAGCTCCCAGCTCTTGAGCATGGAATGCCCTGACCTACGTGAGACAAGACAGCATAAACACGAATCCATGACTGCTAATTAATTCACAACTGTCTGGCTTTCACCTCTGCCAGATTTTTGCAGTGGCATAATTAGCTGTAGCAGACCAAGTCCTTCCTCCTGTTTACATGTGTTACCTAGATCAGCAATAGCAGCAATTCAGTCACGCCAGGCAGATACTGTCCATTAATTAACAGGATTTAGAAATAAATATTAAAAGTAGGCTTTTTGTGGACAATTTCCAATAAAAGGTAAAAAATCAAAATCACAGGATGCCCCATATGCTATTGCATGTATGGGAGAATGGCAGACAGGCAGAGGATGCAACTGCTTGCAGGTACCTGCTATTCAGTTGTTCTACAAAGCTTTGTTAACACAGTCCAAACAAGATTGCTGCTGAATCCCTGCTCCTAACTTAAGCTAAACTCTAACATATTAGAAGAAATATGTAACATTATTTTGCACGCTGAACAAACAGAAATGAATGAGCTCAGCTGCCCACTGGTGGTATCTGAGATGCTGAAGGCTATGTGAAAGGTCCACCTGGGTCAGACAGGCCAGAGGAGGCACTGGACACCACGCCCTCCTGGAGAGCCAGTGGCAGCTTGGAGGGCAGCTCAAATCCAAGCGTGTGAGCTGTGTGTGAGCAGCCCAGCCAGGTGCCTGTATGCCTGAGACTAGCACAGCTCTAATTGTGACCAATTTTTAGAATCCAGGTGCTGACTGCAAGGATTAACATACTGTCTTATTTCCACAGACTGTTTCAGCAGGCACATTTTTTACATTCAAATTGCTCTACACGGATCTCAGAATGTGTTTAAATGAAGAACAGAAATTCTAATTTGCCATATCTACCAGCTATAGTAAATGGCATGAAGTCTTAAAATAAATATTCTACATTTAAAAACAGTTTGCTATTTCTTTAGAAATCCTCTGTTCACAATAATTCCTGTCTGTAATGAGTGGGATCTCTTAGCCTGATCCATGATATGCTATACTATATGCTGAAAGTTATTTTAAAAATTAGTATTCTTTTGAGTCTTTTACAATGGTAAGCTTTGTTAACACATTCAGGACTACACTGTTCTTCCTGGCAAGTTAGGACAGTTCCTCAACCATAGATATGGGAACTATCCAAAGCTGGATAGTCCTGTAAAGACTTAAAAGGTGCCATTTCACAACTTTGGGAAGTCTCAAACAGGGAAGACATTTTGGGAAGACAGAACAACTGGTATCTGTCAGAAGGTCATGATCAGAAATTGCAAATTGGGAAGAAAATATGACTATTAGGAGTGGGAAGTAATAGAGAGGGAAGGGACTGAAAAAGTAAAGAAAGTCATAAAGTAACTTTGGGTAAAAGCAAGCTAGAATGTGAGATAATGGTGAGAACAAAGAGGGAAAAAGGTAAGTAGAAATGGACTGGAGGAGTAGGAAGGAAGTAAAGGAGAAAGGCTGGAGAAACTATTAACAGGAGGAAGAACATCCAGTTAGGAGGACAGGAATAGGAAAAAAAAGGGAGAAAGTCTAAAGAAAAAGTTAAATGAGTAAAAACAGAACAGGTGAAAGGAGTGAGTAATGAACAGGCAGAAATGACAGAGGTAAGAGGAGGTATGAAGGCAGCCCTGACAGAAAAGCAAGACTACTGTGAAAAAAAAAAAAAAAGAGGGGAGAAAGAGTTGAGGGAGCAGCCTTAAGAAAGCATGGAACAAATGTGCCAAGTGCTCTGGGTTTAGTGTCAGAAAAGTGTGACCTCTTCATGTGAGCATGCTGCTTGGTTAAAAAAAAAAAAAAAGAAAAAAAAAAAAAAGAAAAAAAAAGACAATAAGAACAATATGAGCAATAGCTATCATAAGAATCTAAATTTAATATGATTTGTTAATTTTTTCCCCACCAGAAGCTTAAGAAATCCCTTCAAGAGAGTTTTTATTGGTAAAAATAAAAATTTTCAGATGCAAACTTGTCTGGTTTTGCCTAATTTGCTAAAAGCTTACATTCAATTAACAAAATACAAGCCAAGTTTGGGAAAAGAATTCGTTTCTCCAAACAAAAAACTACAGGCATTCAACAGCTCCAAGTAAAATGGTGAGGCCTTTTGTCTTAAAGACCAGAAATGCAACAGAAACAAAATATAATAAAAAATGAAAATCCAGGTACAGGAATTATGTATTTCATACTGAATAATTATTTCTGTACTGCCCGTAAATCCTCTCTGGTAAGCTGTGCATCTAAAACTCATCGAACTGCCAAGGGGTAAACGCAGCTCCATCCATCACACAGCCACTTGACAAATACATTCCATAATAGAAGTTTATTTTTATGGGAGGCTGAATCAAGGACTTTCCCATGCATACAAAAACTTGTCAAAATTATTTATGAGTCTTGCTGAGACACACAATATGTCATATCAAACTCCTATTTTCCTTCCAAGCACAGACTGTCAATATCTCTGCTACTATCAATAATGTGGAACACCGCTGCTATAGGCCCTCAGGATTTTGAGGTCATTTGCCCATCCTAGGCTGCTGCCAGACGCTGTCTCTAGCTGCAATGCAGCGGAGGAGAGGTGTATTTACAGCCTCTATGAGGTGTAGTTAGGGTAAGCACTGGGGACTGCAATCAAAGGCTTTGCCAACATAAAATCAAATGGAAACATATGTTTGAAATATTACAGTTGATTATATCGAGAGTTATGAAAATAATGAAAAAATTGCACCGGACTAAATTAGAAAATTCAAAAGCTTACCAGCATTTTCTGGCATAATTAAACAAATAATCACTTCTGATGAATATGTTTGCACCTTTCTGAAACTATGCTAAGGAAAATCCTCACACAACAAGGCTATTAATATTCTTTCTGACCAGAAAGGTAGTTGAAAATCTCATGAACTTTGATAATAAGGAAGTAAAACGCCAGAAACAGAGTTTATTTAGTACAACCTGTTTTGTTTGCAAAAGAACATATGAAGTCTTAAAGAAAATGCCATCATTTTTGCTAATGGGCCCAAGCATTTTGTGCAAAAAGCATTTAGCTTTCTGAAGGCCACAGCCCTACACCTTGTTTAGCCATATTAATTAATTTCACCAATATTAGTTTTTCTGCTGTTTTTTTCACAAACACTACACAATCACAGTGTATCCTGTCTGAGATGTGGCTGAACTTGACATTAATATTTTGAACCTTTTTGGAATCCAGCCCTTTCCTCACCATGCTGGTCTGTCCCTTTTGCCTCTCCTGCTGTCACCAGCTCTGCAGGAATGTCTCTGCTAATCCACCCGGCTACCGCGAGCCACCTCTGCCTGCCGCTGCTCAGGTGCTTCGGAACAGCACTTCTCTTCCCAGGATCATGATGGGAACAACACTACAGTGGCCCCAGAACCAGTGTGTGTCTCACAGGGCTTTTGTGCTTGGGATACAGGCTGCTCACCTGTAACACACTCCTGCCTTGTCACCAGAACACGCCTCACCATGGAAACCACTTTGCACACCACCAAGAGAAACGCTAACTGGGCCTTCCTTGCAACAGTTGAAAGAGACTTTAGTTTTTATCGAGTTAAAACTCTCCACAGTGCAGTAAGTGACATAATTACAGCATATCTAAAAACTCAGCTCACTGTGCTTGAACAGCTAGCTACAACTACTTGACCAACCACACAGAGAAGAAAAGGCTGTTTCTAGGCTGTGCAACAGATCCCACCTCATGATGGATTTGCTCTGCAGTTCATCTACTAAATGATTATGGGCATAAAGAAGAAAGGGAGATTCACAAGGACACGGAAAGAGGTTCTCCCCTCAAAGGAAAAGTTGCAGGTTCATCTCAGCCCAATAGCCGCTGGATGTGAAAGACTGACATTTGGGAAGTCACTGAGCCTCTGAATCCTGTTAATTTTTAGCCCATCTATGAATGATAGCATGCTCCAGGGATAAACTATCCAAATCTGAGAGAAAGAATTTCTTCAATGAAAGCTCACAGTGGGAGATTTATTTAGCTGTCCCCTCAGACTCAACCATCACAGTAGAGGAGATCACACTGACACTGGAATTAGCTTTGAAGGAGCTGTCTTGGGTATTGGAAAGAATGTGGTGGCAGAAGCATAGAAATCTGTGGAAAATTCACACTGCAAAGACTGAGGTACAGTGCTGTCAGGATTACATTGTTTCCAGTATTATATGCAAGACAGTAAAACATGCTGACACAAAGTGTTGCTTTTGTAAAGCCCAGTGTCTTCAGCAGCAAATATCTATCCAATGGCAGCATTATCCCATCCACTGAATTTGGTTTTAGAGCAGCTGGTTGGGAAAGTGCATAAGGCACTAGGCATACACATAAAAACTTACAGGTTTGTTCTCATCAGTGACATACATACTTAAAATCTTTCTTTCCAAAAGGTATGGTACCTGCTGTGATTGGTACAGATAGATAAAAGAGCATCCCAGATGAGTTCCTTTACTGTTTGATGGGCTGACAATTCCCACACACTCAGTTACCTTCTGCAGGGTCAGTTTATGGATCTTGAGAACCCATGTGTAGCCTGCAAGAGCTTTCAGGCTGAGGTCTATAAGGTGGACTAACGCTTCTTAAAAGACTGTACAATGCCTGTCCCAGGAAATCAGAGACTATTAAATTCTACCATCTCACAACCACTGATTTCTATAAGTGCTAGCATAAAGCCTTGCTAAAATAATAATAAATAATGAGGAACAAGACAATAATTCGATTGTCAACTTAGAGCTAACCTTACAGAAAAGATTACAAAAAGAGGATTTCTCATAATTTTCAATTGTTTCACTAGAATAGGTTTGCATTGTGGTCTTCAATTTTTGTGCACCCAGAGAAAATTCAAAGAAGGCTGTCAAGAAGCCAAGTCAAGGAAAAAAAAAGAAAAAGAGCACTGGCAGCCCACGTGAACATATCCAAGTTTGTCCAGAAGATGCATTTCCAGTACTTAAAAACCCTCCACTTTCTTACAGCATAAGGGCAACAGAGCTATTTAACAATTTTTGTTAGTGGTTTAAAACTGTCAGGAATCTGAGGTCTTTTTAGTGGTATAGTTTCCACATGACGTAGGTGCAACTCATTTTGTCCCTAACAGAAGCCATCATGCCCATTACTCTTTGAACACTGCACTGCAAATGTACCTTTTAGAAGAAGAACAATATAATCCTATTGATTTTCCTCAGCTCTAAAATGTAATAATTTGAGATTATTTTCAGGCAACAATAAGGCTTTATGACCTAACAGCTGATCATTTTTTATACTTCACCAATGACGTGTATTACTAAACCCAGAATCCCAGCTCCTGTTAAAGGATATTTATAAACACAATTACTTATTTAAGTTTAATGTTCCTGTGATAAATCATATGCTGCTAATAAAGTGCTGTACTTACTGTACCACTCTTATCTTCTGAGACAGGGAAGATGGTGCCAAAACTGACTGAACAGGCAAGGAAGAGTATCCACTGTATTTTACACTTCAGGAGACAGCAGTAACTAACACACAGCAAATGTCCTTTTACTCATAACCATATTGCAAGATTACAAGAAGGAGACAAATCAAAGATTAAAAGATGGACAGTCTGAATCTTGCATCCTGAGTAGCCATTTAACACTTGTGCAAAATAAAACAGTAACACACTGACTAGCAGCAATTTATATTCTTTTTTCACAGGTTTTAATGACTGCACTAGAATTGGGAGGAAGAGGAAGTACCCTGCTGCATTCCAGCAAAAAGGCAAGACATTTTTAACAGCACAAAAAGTATAAACTTTTAGAGTGTGCTATAGTTATAAGCATTAGTTTTCACATCCTATCCTTTATTTTCTTCTTTAGAAGTACATGATTGAAATTAGTTGGTTTGGCCTCTTCCCTGCACTGGTCATGTTTCTTTTGCTGGTAAAAAGAACCACTCCATTTCAGTTACCTTTGGAAGAATTTCTAGGAAGGAAAGACACAAGAACACAGTTGCTCTATGGTAGCTGCTCTTTTCCCACACCGAAGATGTTTCACTCCTGCAATGTCCTTAAGCAAACATTTTCCTTCTCTTTCTGTCAAACTAAGGAACTTTGTTAGCAACACCGTAGGACAGGAGATAACTATAGAGCTCTCTAATTGTTAAGCTCTTGCAAGGGCTGAGCCTGATCATTCACTGAATTGTTGAGTTGATGGGATTCGTGTAGCTGGTTATAAATTGATAATCTAAATTAATTCATTCAAGCAGAAATCGATTTTGTAACTCCTTGAGAGCTTGTAATAATGCTTACCTCCTACCGTTAGCTGCATTCTCCGTTTCATAAAGCTGGTCGGAAACAGCTGGATTCAGGTGACCTGCTAGCTCATTAAATCTGTTACATGTTCGTTCTGGTAAATGATATTAAGCTGAAATGTCCTTGCGTTGATTTTTTTTCCTTTAATTTTATGACAGAAATAACCTAATTTGTAACACAAAATAACAATCTCCTTGGATTACTTTGCCTTGTTAAAATATTTTATGCATTTTTCATTTACACGAAGGTAATGGAAAAACACTTAAACTATCTGTTATTTAAGCCACAAGAGATATGTTACTGAAAGTCTGATAGCTGCAAAAATGATTGCCTCTTCATAGTCTTTGCTTTATATTGGTAATAAAAGGCGGACAATTCAATTCATCGGTTAGTAAATAAAGTACGATAGTTTTTATTTTATTTGCTCTGCATTGCAAGAACTAAAATCAGATTGCTTTTTGAATTCACTTAAAAATGGGCTCATTACTTTCCTTTTTTAGCTCTAAGGCAAAATGTTTGGTGTCTATTTTGAACGTTATACCTATTTTAAGATATAAAGTAAATATTACCTAATTCTGAATGTCAGATTAAAAGCATAAATTTCTTTCACTGACTCCTCTATAATTACTTAAATATTGGTGTCAGGACTGTCAGTAAGAAGTCATAATTGAGCACCTCAGTATGGATCTGATACTAAGCATAAATACTTATTTCTCAGAACCTGATGACTTCTAACTATCAACTTTTATGACAAGAATAGAAGAAGTGTCAAAAATTACACTGCTGGAATGTGCTGCAAGGCAAGAAATACATGCTTGCCACAAGATAAAGCCCAAATTCTGTGAAGTCCAGTGCAGAAACAACACCTGTTAGGAAATGGGAAAATGTGATGCTGCTCTTCTACAGTCCATACTTCACACATATACAAGGATAAAGGCAACCCTGAATTGAAAAGCCTAAATATGCCCTTGAACATTCCAGTTTGCCATTTCCAGCAGACGTCACTACAAAGCAAGGATTCATTCAGGTTGAAAAAATGGCAACACTCTCCAAAGGAATTACGATAAAAACATTTAAGAAGGCTTAGCTATTAAGATAATAGTAGCTAAAATCAGAATTATTAGCTTATTAAAATTAAAGATCCATATAAAGATAAACCATCCTTTTAATTATCAGAAAGAAAAAGCAGTATTGATTTCAAGCTTCTGGCAATAACAAAGCACAGAAAAGCATAACACATACAAAATATGCCTCCCTTTCGGAATGTATGAAAATCCCAACATAACACTAAGACATGCATATACATGAAACCTCAAGTATCATGGTTTCTAACATAAACCTACATGGGATAGATATTAATGCAATGAGCATACAGCCATATATGCCACTACCCATAAAGAAGCAACTGCTTTTTCACTCATATATTTTTCTGCATTTATTATCACCAAGCAGCCTTTACCCATTTCCCAAATCCTAGTATCTACCTGCACATAGAATCATCAAAATTCTGTCCAATAGCATTTATTCAGTAACAGAAAAATCAGCATACAGTAACAGTGAAAGGTGATGGTAGCTTTCAGAAACATAGTGAATGTATTCCAGGCTCTAACATGCTGATGAAATACCTAATATTCTTTTCCTGTTTAAAAGAAACAACAGAAAATAATTCTACCCACCCAGTATTTTTGTTTTAACATTTACTGCCTTAAGAATTAAAACTGTGAAGTCCATTCTGTGCTGTGGCTTTCAATCCTGACTGGCTGGAGTTTGTCTGAAAGACAAATGCTACTCAAGGTAGTGCAAGGCTAAATGTTGTAGGCAAGTCTCTGGGAAGACTTGTCTCTGAGACATAAATTCTAATGACAAAAAGCACATAAAGGGAATTTTTTCACTATACCATACCGCAAACAATGTGTCCTGTTTCCTCTGTGAGCATGGGTAATTTGTCTGGCCTACACAGAAGCGTCAGGGTGAAGCTTTTCCCAATTTTCTCTATTGCTTGTGATGTGATATTTGCATAACAAAGGGTGAAGCACTGTCCATGCTTGATACAGACTGCAGAGTGTAAAGCAACACAGAACATTGCCTTCCAAGTTCTGGGGGGCAGAATGAGGGAACAAAGAAACTTCTTGCCCGTTGTCCCTCCTCATGAGCATTGGCTCAATGGCCATTGGCTCTGGGGTCTTTGTTCTGTGAAAGGGAGCACCTGTAGGTACAGCAAATACTTGGAAACATTTTTATCACTTTTCTTAAAGCAACAATAGAGAAATTGAGCAGGAAAAGCCGTTCATCAGACTGCTCCCATGGATATTTCCACTGAACAACTTGGGTTGTTCTGGAGAAGTGTTCCAGTGTCTAAGAGAGGAGATTGGAGGTTCTGGGGGCTGACAGCTGATTCCCAGCTTGAGAACTCAGCATCTGAGCTTAGTGACTGAGCTATCTTCTGAAGCTTGAGAATACTTTGGTGTGCTTCTTTGTTAATTTTGTTTAGAAACTTTCCTTAATGACTAATGAGTCATAAGTTTTGTGGTGCCTCATACAGCTATGGCTCATCCTCATGGTGCACTCCCAAACAGGTGCCTCCAAGTGCCAAAAGGGGCATTGAAGTTAACCTGGGTAAAATATTGTAAACATTATTGCTCTGGAGAGGAAAAAAAAAAAAATCTGTAATATTCCTCTCAGCTTAGAGAGTAAACTAAGGCATAGTGCTTGGACCTGGACTTAACGCACACTCTGTTGGATACAAAATACTCTTGGGGAAGAACAGATCCCACAACTTTTGAGATAAAAGAAGAGCAGAGGAAAAGCTTACCAAATGAGTGAGCTGTTTTGCTCTGCAAGGGAAGGACTCCTAAAGGAGAAGGAGGAACTCCAATTGAAAGAGAGGAGCACCTTGGGCACTGATTCCCAGTGACACTTTACCAGCAGTGTCAACATTAACAGTAGGTTAGTGTAAACATAAACAATGCACAAACACAAATTATATCAAACAGCAAAGGTGTGAAGATGGAGAACATGACACTGCACCAGAGAGAACAGTCTTAGCAATTCTCCTACAGTCATTTTCTACCTTCAAAGTAATTGTAGTTCTTGGATAGCTCACACTCTTCCAGTTACATTGTGCTGTATCAGTCATAGCCAGGAAAAACCACATATTATTAACCAAGTAAAGTCAATAATTTATGAGTTCAACAGATCACAGCAGTTGAACTTCTGTTATTTTCAAAAGCATAAGCAAATGGCTGGATTGTTTCTGGCAATACAGACCATCTCAGCACAAACCCCAGCAATATAAGTAAAAAAAAAAACCAACCCATCACCCAACAAAGGCCCAGGTCCAATGCTAATACTTATGTATGGGAAAATGTGCATAGGCATGTATAAGCATCTTAAAAATCTTGATTAGAAATTGTTTATTCATTATGCTTTCTATTTATGAAATGTTGCCAGCAGAATAGCACACCTGGGAATGTATGGCATTCTTTCTCCTGGTGTTACATTGCTGCAGAGGATTATAAAAGGAAAATACTAGACCAGACTAGAGAATCCTGTCATTGCCAAAAGTGAAAATATTTTTTAAAAATCCACGATCAGCAACTCCCCAGTTCGCTTCTGAGCACAACCCCTCTTCATGATACTTGCAAATGGAGCACCACATGGACATGAGTTGCTGCCACACCCTTCCTGTTGCTAATCTGTCTTTTTAAATTTAATTTCCTTTATGGTGGCTTTTCCACTGTTTAATTAGGCCACAGGGAGTAAAGAGAGGCTGTCTCACTGTCCCTTCAGAGTTTATTTCACAGACTGTTCCCTTCAAGGATTTTATTTCTGTCACTGAAAGCAGACATCCTCATATTGCTTAGACACAGAAGATGATTAATACAATGAGATTGTTATGCTCCTAGCTAAAATGGCCTTCTTTGTAATGTGAGCTACAACAGCTTGAAAAGATGGGCGCTGACACTACACTACAGCTGACAGTTTTTCTTTTTTTAGGTGTACTATTATTGGGATCTGTAATTCTGTGTGACCCATAATAATAATCCCACCATTCTCCTCATATTAATATCATAAATTGTGCAGACATAGATGATATTATCATATATCAAATATGACCATAAAACCAATATGATCTTAACACTTTTGGATTTATCTTGAAAAGAAAAATACCAGATAAAATCATTTATGCTGATATCACCAAGTCTTTACTGGGTTACAGTAATATGGTAAGATTATAATACTTATAATATTTAGTAAGATAGGCAGTTTTGATAGCTTTATTAATCTGTTCCTTGAGTTAAACTTCTGGATAGTTAATTTGTATGTTATTTAACAGTCACTGTTTTCCATTCTGTGTCCCTGGCCACAAGGTTGAAATTCTGCAAAAGCTGTGTTTGGTATAATATTCAGAACATACATTAAATTGCCTAGTTTAAAGAAGCACCAGTCAAAGAATAATATTTTACAATATTTAAGTGAGATCTCCTAGTGCCACTGCAGTTAAAGGTCTCGGAACTAATTTGAACCCATTGTGGGTTAAAATGGCATGCTCAGCTTTGGAGTGATTTACAATGAAACCCACCACACACAAATATCAAATTGACTTAATATTGGTTTCGAGTTTTGTATATCTGAGACCACTTATACGTCCCAGTAACATGATCACAGTGGAGGATTCTGGAACACTTAGAAGACTGAAGTAAAAGCTGAATTTAAAATACTGAAACCTTCAATTTGCCACCTCCTTCTTCCCACCTCTGCTCTCATCAGAATTAGAATTTCCAGACAGATTGTACCACGTGATTGTATGTTTGGACAACTGCTATAATAACAATAAAAAAAAGAGGGAGCATAAAATGGCTGAGGTGCTGAGGCTGCCAAAGAAACTGTGCCACATGCAAACATGATTATTCTTGTTTTAAGTAAAAATCTTAAGTCAAATTTGCTTCAGCACAAAGGAACTATCCAGGGGCCTATACACCACTTATGCCTTCAGTCAAGAGCACCATGCAGCAAAAGTGCTGCACGCCTGCTAAGTAATGATGGAACAGTATTTGCGAGGAATTTTTACAAGGCACATAACCCTATGTACTATGAAATCCCCCTTTACAGATATGCTCTGCAAAGCACCAAACAGGCAGGCTAAAGCAAACAGGCTTGTTGGGGAAAAAGGAGGCAGAAGCAGAACAAAAGAAAGCAACAATGAACAGCACAGCTTCAGAAATACAGATCAAAAGGTGCTTTACTGCCACTGGGGAGAGGATTTTTTCATGATTTCTTTGCAGTAAATGTATTCAGGGCCCAGCTACTTGTTTTGTATGTTGTTGGCATGAAATTCTGTCCTCAAAGATCACGTCTGTGAGAAATTACATTTTTTTTCAAATGTCCACATCTCATAAAAAGCAACACATGATGGAATTTCAGCAATATAGCTGCCATTAGGAACGAAATTTCTTTATGAGGTGAACAGGCATTTCAAGAGGATAAACAAGTTTCTCCTGAATGAGCAGTCATTAAAAGATCAGCACCTCAGCTGAACTACTAGAAAAGCAAAAAGCAGATGGGAGTAAGCAGGGAGTAAGCACAGCCCCAGCTCAACCTTTACAGCTCTTGTTAGAAATGGGCAGAAATAGAGGAAATGGCTGTTCCAGTCAGGAAGAGTCATACTTCTTAAATGTGTCTGCAACACTACAGTGCTACCAATCATTGCAATCTTTTCATAAATCATGTTAGTTTGGATATTTGAGGGTTTGATGTCCCAAGTTTCAACACTCAAATACTTAAGTAAGAACAGTTACTTGTTTTCATTTTTGAGGGAAGAGAAAAATTCAGTAATGTTAAATGCAAGTAACAGAGATCAGAAATTACCACCCAGACCAGCTGTGCAGCAGCATGTAAGCTGGTAATACCAACACTCTTGTTGCCTTCACTATAACCAGAGGGTTGTAGGACAACTCTGTTTTGGGCAGACGATCTCCCCATACAACCCAGACTTGCAGCTGTGGCTATATGCCACAACCTACTCTTCAATGTACAAATTTCCTTTGACACAGATGACTTTAATGGCTTTTTCTTTGTAGCTTTATAGTATATTGTATAATTAATTCAGGAATTAAAGCTGCCTAAATGCATTCAGACACAATGAGCCACTCTTTGGAGCTGTTGCAGTCTATTTTGTCAATAAATCTAGTTCATGAGGTTCTTGTTTACACACATCAATACAATAAGAATTGTGTACTCTGGATATTTACATATCTATCCCATGGAGAGATTCAGATTTTTAAAGACTCCTTAACAATAGATTTTTTCATGTTTTACTTAAAATAATAATTTTAATACAAATTTAGAAATACAAAGTTTCCAAATGAAATAAGTAAAAACATTTCATGCAATTTATCTGGCAAATATGCTCCCAACATTTGAAGTTAATTCTCTTTTTTTTTAAAGTGTAATCAACTTTGTGAGTTTTTCCTTATAAAATTTTACTTTCCTCTTGCAAGGATCCAAGGAGCATTAAAAGAAAAGAAACACATGACAAAGAAAAACACACATGACAAACTGAAAGGTCAGAAAGGATACTATAGCTGAATTATTTTCTTTAAGGGTGACAAAAGTGCTCGGTGGAGAGAGAAGTGGGAGAGAAAGAGGTGGCTTCCAGAAAAAGGGTGAGAGAAAAGGAAGTCAAATTTGCCTGCTTTCTTTCTGAATTCCCACTTACTACTTCAACCATGGAAATATCAAAGACGGCTTTAATTGCCTTTGCTCAATGCCTGTGCTAAGTATTTTAGAAGCCATTAAACTGGAAGCCATTTCCTCTAAACTCAAAGTCAAAAAGCACTGCTTCTGTAAGAGGAACCACCAATTGAGGTGACAAAGTAAGAGACGTGTTCATTTTCTGATCTTGGAGTTTCTGGTTATACCAGTCACACTGAGGTGTGCTCTGACCAGGGAGGATGGCACCACATGAGTTAACTGATGGCTTCCTTAAAAGACAGGTAATAGTATTCTCTTCCTCAATACTGGCTGTCCAAAGTATGCCTGTGGTGCAGTTTTGTACACAAATACATATGTAATTTCTCTTTTCAGTATCTTGTATGTGTTCTTACTTCAAAAATATATAGCCCTTTTTTGAGAACAGTATGTTCACAAAGTAAGAAACAAAATCTGGAAAGCAGAAAAAGAGCAGCACTCTAACTCACTGATAGGAATATGGTGTGACAGGAGGGATGAATAATCAAAGATATAGTTGATAGTTTACTGTTAAAATAAATTAACCAATCCACTGACAAAAAGTCTTGCCTACTGTATTTTATAGATACAGCTCTGACATATTTTGATCACAAACAGTTTCAAAAGAGGATCACTCTGCCAGCTGGGCTGTTCTTAAACAAAACCTCTATGTTTTGATCCAGGAAACATCAATCATCATGTCTCCAAAACCATTACCATTTATTGAGCACCCATTAATATGCTCAGTGCTAAATAAAGCAGAGGAACATGCTGTCCTTATCCACATTTCTGATCATCTGTCCTATATTTTTGAAATCAGTTTGTCTCTGCATAAAATCAAACATCTAAAGTAAACAAACACAGAAATATTTTGGTACTATGTACTACACTGCTATACTTTTTGCATGCTTGTTTTATCTTTCACATTCTGTAAATATAAAATAACTCCATTCCAAGTGCAGGGAAAAGAACTGAAAACAAGACTCTGCTGGACAAACAAGCCTGAAAAAGGAGTTAGGCTGCAGAAGGGCCACGAATTCTGCGTGTGTTTCACTGAAGTGAGGACAGAGACTGGAGCAGCTGCAGAGTTGCTGCAGAGAGCTAAGAATTAGAGGAGTATCTCTGTGATGGCGTAGGTCAAAAATACAAGGAATTTCAAAGGGAAACAAAAGGGTATGAACATCAGCACTGATTATAGGATATGTTTCCTACACATAGGAGAACATTTAGCTAAGCCACGTTCAGTATCTCTGATGTAACTTAAGACCCATTTGTAGAATCAAGCTCTTGGATAATAGGTAATAGGTAATAGCTATCCACAGGAATTCATAATAGCAAGTATGTTGCTTCTGAAGAGAAAAAATTACACATTTTAACACAGAAAAAAATTACAACATCCCCTCAAAGAAAATCAAACCTTTTAGAAGTAAAAACAAATAGAGATATTGAGAAGATTGAAATCTTCTTCTAGTCCCCCCCCCCAAAAAAAAACCCTGTATTTGAAAAACCTTGAAGATCATAATCTTGTCAAAGTATTGGTTGAATTTTGATTATATAAAACATTTTTAAAAATGGTGCAATTCACCATTTAAAAAAAGGGATGAATATGTATCAGTTAGATGTTCTTACAGTTCTGTCTACCTGCTGTTAGACAAGAAATAAAGGTGATGTTCATAAAGACAATGATAAAATTTCCTTCACTTAATAGTCAACTCTCTGATTACTGGCCACTGGAGTATTAGGTTGAATTGCACCACTGATGAACAGCCAAGGGCCTCAGTTAACAAAAATCAGTGCTTTTAAAGTCTTTAATGATCAGAAAAAAATGAATGAAAGCATTTGTCAAGATTATGATTGTCATTAGAAAATGCTAATTACATATTAGTTTAATAATCACCACATGATCATTTACCAAAATTATTAGATTTTTTTTTACTTACTTGGAAGAATTAACCTTTTTTTTTTTTTTTTGTTCAAAGTGTTCACAATAGTGCTCTTAGAAGATAAGAATTTTAAGATTACACATCTTCTGAAGCTGCACTGCTACTGTCGGAAAGCTCTGATCTGAGTTTAATGCCAACCCATCCTATTTCACTCACTTAATGATATATATTACCCTCTTAAGGAAAGTTACAGCAGTGTACAATTCATAAAGCACAGGTAATTTTCCCACCAAAAAAGCTCTATAATTAAAAGTTAAACTCCAGCAAAAAGCCTTTTGTTAATTCATATATATGTGCTAAATAAAATATGTCACTCTTCACTACTGAGCTGAGATCTCACCTAAAACATGAAGATGTTAGGCAAGTATCAAACACATCTGTAACAGCTGTGTCATCTCAACAATACAACAAGGGAATATACCAGTAGTATTACAATGAGACTGATTACCTTTGATAACAAAAATATACTTACATTTTTCTGTATAGTAGTGTTACACCAGTTCTACAGAACAAGCTGCATCAGCAACCAGTAACTTGGCCACAGCAACAACAAAAAAAGCATCATGTGCTAAAGTGAGCTCAAATGATCAAGTGAGCTCAACCACTGACAATTTTTACCATTCCAATCAAATCTATTAATAATTCAGTATTTAAGTTCTTTTGCCCAAATAGAAATTTTTTGCAAGTATAAGAACTCCCAAAAGAGTATTTTTCATCTTCTCAGTTTAAAGTTCACATTTTAAACAACTAGAAGTAACTCAAACAATCACTTTCTTTTATGGGGACATAATTAAACTATGTCTAACAGTACAGCTTTAAAACATACAAGCAGAATAAAATCTGAAAATTATAGTAAATATTTCATGTGTTATTTCTCATCTAAGACTGATGCTCTGACTTGGAACAGGCCCTTGTGGCAAAAGGGCACATTTCTGCATTATTGACCTTAAGAACATCTTAAGAACTCTCTGCACCTTGGCCACAACACCCCCTGCAGCACTCCAGGCTGGGGACAGAGTGGCTGGACAGTGTCCAGGTAGAAAGGGAGCTGGGGGTGCTGCTTCACAGTGACTGAACATGAGCCAGCAGTGTGCCTTGGTGGCCAAGAAGGCCAATGGCATCCTGGCCTATATCAGGAATAGTGTGGCCAGCAGGAGCAGAGCAGTGATTGGCCACTGTACTCAGCACTGGTGAGGTCACACCTTGAGTGCTGTGTCCAGTTTTGGGCCCCTCAATGCAGGAAGGACATTGAGATGCTGGAGTGTGTCTAGAGAAGGGCAACAAGGCTGCTGAAGGGTCTGAAACACAAGACTGATGAAGAGCAACTGAGGGAGCTGGGAATGTTTAGCCTGAGAAGAGAAGGCTCAGGGGCGACCTCATCCATCTCTACAGGTACCTGAAAGGAAGTTGTGGCCAGGTGAGGGTTGGCCTCTTCTGCCAGGCAAGCAGTGAAAGCATGACAAGACACAAGTTTAAGCTGCATCAGGAGAGGTTTAGACATAAGGAAGAATTTCTTCACAGAAAGGGCAGTTACACATTGGAATGGGCTGCCCAGGGAAGTGGTGGAGTCATCGGCCCTGGAGGTGTTTAAGAAAAGACTGGATGTGGCATTTCGTACCATGGTCCGGTTGACATGGTGGTGTTTGGTCATAGGTTGGACTTGATGACCTTAAAGGTCTTTTCCAACCTAGCTGATTCTGTGATCTTAATTCAATTTAGCAATGAAATAATATTACATCACTACTTACACTTAATAGTCCTTACTCAATATGGGGGTATTGTGGTAACAGGACAGTAACTTTACTTGACCTTTGCAAAGAAATAAGTAAGGTTAACTAATTTAAATGCACACGAGTTGAAATGAGAGTTTAAAAGCATTAACAGCTGACTCTGACTGATTTCCATAGCTGCTATGGCAGAGGGACAAGGTAAGCTTCAAGAAAAAGCAGAAATGCTACTGCCAAAGTCTGATACACACAAGTCTATACAATGTGTTCAATCTCTTCCACCAAGAGCAGTATAACTTACTCCGGATCAGACTCACTGGTAGAGAAAGTTATGGGGAAGAAGAGGCAAAGTTCAGGATTCTCTTTGTGGGAAGGTCTTCAAACCTGGTCTTGAGGGACAATTCAATTCAAATTGCAATTGAAATGCAAAAATATATGGACAGAGAGCAAAATCCCTTAACACCAGCTAGATTTAATCAGGGAGCAAAGAGGAATATCATATCCAGATGACAAACCACTTTGGGTCTTTGGCATAGGAATGAGGACACCTTCACAAATGCATCCTTCTGCTTTGAACCGTGGCCAGATAAGTGGTTACTCAAGAGTGTGACTTGTCCCTTTAATACCAGTCTGCAGTTCTGCGGGACCAGTTTCCTTTACAGTATCACATTTGCCACTCTTGTTGGCAGTTTTAGTTTAAGGAGAAAATGGGGATGTAAATTGAACTACTCACATCTAAAGGTGGTACCTACAGATCAAAGTTAAGACATTAGCAGGGCCACATGAGGATCCTGCACTACTTTCTTCTGTACTTAGTCTGTGGAATAGAGGAATTAAGTCTCTGTGGCTGTCAATCTAGCTCTTTTCATGAGTTCTAAATTCATTTAAATAAATAAATAAATAAATAAAATTATTTGTTTCAACATGTCATTTGGGTAAGATCTGTTTTATTGCTGCAATTTTTGCTGTAGTATGTACAAATCAATCACAAAAGTCTCTATGATGCAAACCCTTTATAAAAATGTTACCTATGTAGTTTCTTCCAAAGAAGCCTCAGATGATGTGACAGTGATACTAAACCTACATCAAAAAAAAAATCTTTAAAAAAACATAACTTCAATGTTTTGCTTTCAGAGAATTTTTATAAAGCTCACGTTCTAGAGACAGGCACACACAACTAAATTCCATTTTAAAATAAATTCAAACCTAAAAAGTTAATTAAATATATCTTCTGGTTGAAAATCAATCTCAAACCTAATTTTCTGTTACTGGATATGACTTTTGACATTTTTCCTTTTACAAACTCCTTTGATAAAATGTTCAGGAAACCTTCCCCCCCCCCCCCCCTTTATTTCTTAACTGCAATGTTAATTTGACCTCTATATTTTTAAGGAAACATTTCTTTTCATAAGGACACAATCAGTGCAGTCACTGGTTGTAGCAAATAAATACACCTTGGATTTGCATTACGGTGATATATAAGGACAATATATTTTACAGTTATCTGTATAATAATACCATTGACAGACTATGTTTTTAAAGGAAAAAAACAATAAATGTTGTGCAATCTGCTTTAGAAGCCAGCAAGATTTATTCTGGAAGAACAATTAAGGTCAGGATACATGCTAGCATCCAAATAACAGTAAGACCAAGGTGGAGCAGAAATACTACACTTTTCAGGAACACATTTGCAAATAAACCAATGTTATGCCTTCAGCTTATACCAGTGCTTTCATAGACATGGAGCTGGTGAAGATTCAGAGAATTAACATAGATTTCTGGCTTTCTTTAAGTCAGCTTAGAAGGGATTCCTTTGCTTTCAGCATGCAGATGGGTATGAAGTGCTGAAGGATACTGGAGAAAAGATAGCAACAGATTCATTAATTTTCTCCTACTCCTAGAAGGCTTCACATGCACCAACAGTTGAGGCTACTCAACAGTTGAGACAAGGGCGGGTAGGGACAGGACAACAGGGAACAGTTTAAACTAAAGAAAAAGAGGAAATATTTAGGTTAGTTACTTGGAAGAAATTCCTTATTCAGTGAGTTTTGAAGCACTGGAGCAGGTTGCCCAGAGAAGCTGTAGATGCCCCATCAGTGGAAGTGTTCAAGGCCAGGTTGGATGGGGCTTCAAGCAACCTGGTCTGTCCCTGTCCATGGCTGGCAGGGGTGGAACTATATGAACTTCAACGTCCCTTCCAACACAACCCATTCAAAGATTATACGTACAAAGGATAACAAAAAGAAAGAGTCAACAAAACAAGCTCTATAGAAATACATTCTCTCTCCTTCCTCCTACAGAGCAAGAAAAATCAATCTTCGTCACATTAGGAACCAGGCAATGCTGTGTGGGTCACACATGCCCACTCTTCTACCCTTTCCTTGCATTGCTGCTCTTTCTTGGCCCTGGGACTAATCCCTCTTTTTCCTTTCTTCTACCACCACAGACTTTGCTACTGCTTCCAGCCATAATGTCAAGCTCCAACCAACATGACTCCTTCCACCCATATCAGCATGGGGAAAAGCAAATGGTCAAAGCCCTTCCTGCACAAAAAGAACAAAGATTATTCCTTTGGGCTTGTGCCATTCTTTGTGTGCAAGGAATCACAAAGGAATCACTCAAACCTCACTACTCACTAATCACTCAGTAACCACTGAGAAACTGGGACATGAAGCTACAGGAGTTTGTGCCTATTCTAGTAAGTTCCAAGGTCACATCAAGTATATTTCCATTTGATTGAAGACTGAATGTTTTCATTTAAAACAAAGCAAAAAAACTCCAAACAAGCAAAACCAAATCAAAACAACAACAAAAAAAAAAGGAGTAAAAATTAATAGAAGATTCTCATACAATCACCTGGATTCTGATGCCGGGGCTCAATGTAAATATTAATTACCACACATTTCACAGTTAAATGTAAAGTGATGGTGAGACTGGAACACAGTCAAACTGCAGAGCAGTGGCTCTACAACTGAATGCCCTAGGCAAGCAGCAGCCCAGTGTTCAAGAAAATAAAAACTCAGAAGAGTTGAGAGTTCCAAGAGATGCTCCCATTTGTGAAATTTCTAAAGCAAAACAAAACCCCAAAGCATACAATTTCCTTTCTCTCTCATAAAAGTGACCCTGAAGTTTCCAGAATGTAAGTAAGGCTAGCTGTAGTGATAGTTCTTCTGTGATATTCTGGTAAAATTCCAGCTGAATTCCGTCATCATACAATCTGTCAGAGATACAATGGGTCTTGTATGAATATATTTTTGCCTCCCAAGAATTCTTAATGTCATTGGTATAACTAAGAAAGGAATTTACTAAGAATATGTAGGAGGAAAAAAAAAAGAAGAAAAAGATTGGGAGACTGTGTGTGTGAGAGACCCTATGGATGGCAAAGGAAACCTACAAATACATCTTATAAAATATTGCTTCTCGATCCCCCAGAATTAATTTACACAACAGTCAACCTTGTGTGAAGGCTGCCTTGTCCCACATCTTCTCTTTAGGCTTTTCTTGCTTGACTGTCCAAAGTGTCATCTTTAATTCAGGTGAGTATAGCGATTTTCAGTAAAACGCCAGTAAAGGACACTACAGGTAAAAGTACCTTAGCATGTGTTAAAGCATCTCTGAAGTTGTGCAACACTTCTACTCTGTTACTCATATTGCTTTATGCTTACTAACAACTTCATTTTAAGAGCAGGAATTTTTTAATTAATGTGTGTTTCCATTATGAAACCCCTGTTTCATTTGGCACAGAAATATCTCTTGGTGTTTGTTACTAACCTAAGTTAACCTGCTTAGGCATCCATGATCACAAATTGAGTTAAAACCAAACAAACAAATGAACAAACACCTGCTGACAGAAAATGAGGTGTAAGGAAGAATTCCTTTGACAGTTCTAATACTCTTCTGGATTTAAAAAATACATCAATTTGATTTGTGAGAATTCTGTTTTGAATTGGGGCCTGGTCCTATTCAACTGATATATTGTTGAAAAACAAAACCCCATGCTTAATAAGTTTAAAAATTAAGAGTCAGGAATGATTAGAACACAGTTAAAATATCTTCAGTCTCTTTTCCCCTCTGATATGCGTAGATGAATTTGAGAATCAAAAGTTAAACAAAGAAGTGTAAAATACAATTATAGTGTAACATAAATACATTACACTCCAGAGATATCAGAATATCAACAGTAGTATTAAATCTGCCCTGAAGTAAAGAGGTATGAAGCAATTCATTAAAATAGAAGACGAAAACTAGATCATTCTCCAGCTAACAACAGCTAACCGTTTTTTTTTTCAGGAAAAATCTAACAGTTTTATCCTGACTTACTTTATATGCAGATCCAGAACATGTGGGATTTGCCTTCAGATGCTTTCCCTCTGTTTGAGGAATGGGAAACCAGCAGCAGAGTTGAAGATTCAGAAGCACTTTTGTCTCCCTTTCCTGATCACTCTTGACTGTTAAGATTACTATGCATGATCAGTCAAATGAGATGTACTGGAGAAGTAATCTCCAATAAAAGCTGGAAGCAAACCTAACAAACCACAGTCTTCCACAAAAAGATTTAGTTTTGAAAGCAACAATATGCAAATATTATCTTATATGGGTGTGTTTAATGGACATTACTGAGATAAGTGAGATAGCTAGAGCTTTCAATTCAGTCAAAAGATAGATAAATACAGAAGTACCTGCAATTCCTGATGTAAAATCCATGTGTTGTATTGTCTTTTTTCAAACCAAGTAGTAACAATTTTTTTTTCCCAATTAAATGGGCATATTTGCTTTTTTAAACTCGACATAGTTGCTGCTGAAATTTATGAAGTGCTACCCACTGGGAGAGTTCTGTGGCAGAATATGACACAAATAAAACACAATAAAATAAAATGTTTAAAGGGACAAATTACTAGTAAAATCAAAGTAGGAAAATGGAAGTATTTAAAATATGTGGGATAGAGTCTGGGAGATGAAAAATAACTGTGAGGAGATCTACCTATGCCAGAATTTCATCAACTTAGAACTTGAGTGGAAGGAGAGGTCCTGAAGCAGAAGTACATTCAAAGTTTGTTGCACACATCTACCTACTCAAATCCTCCTAGACACAATTTCCACACAATCATATTTAAATTTTGTTCATAATCTTGTTTAAAATGAAGCTGAGTCCTACCATCAGCCCTATATTTGTGTTACTGCTTGTGCCATCAAACCCACTAATAGCAATAAGCACAGACTAGCAATCTAGGATGGTTCTCATCTTAAAGAAGCAGTCTGGCCCTTGTCTCTAAATCTAGCTCCCATCCACACACACAGAAAAACCCATCATTCAATACAGAAAGGCAAGAGGGACTAAAACTTAAAGCTGAAGGATTTATCAGTTGCTATTGGAATCGCTGGGCAGTGTGCTACCCCAATTCAAAAGCCACCAGTCTTCCAATATTTTTCTGCAATTTTCCTTAGGGTTTGTTCTCCTCTCTTGCAAAAGAAGCAACTGGGCAGCAATCATTTTAGGAATACTTCTGAGAAATGTCTAAAGAGTCTGTGACAAACCATGTGAAAAACATCCTTTTGGTTACAGGTGCATTTGGATACTTCAGCTTAGCTCAGCCTTGCTGGAAACGCAGAAGGTAGCACAGGGCCTGCAAGTAAAATGGCTGTGCACACAGGGATCTTATTTCTCACTTAGGTAAGGCTGAGTTCAGGGCATAACATAAACATAGCTACCCTTGCAGATCAAGTATTTGGCCAGGCCTTAAAATTACCTTAGTTTTTGTCAAGTATAGTTTATTTTGTAACAGAAAATAAATAATTAAAGAAAAATTACAGGTGATCTCTACTGAAATTATTACACTGACTACCTGAGATGAGCCTAAAACCTGATAAAGATATATTATCATCAGGCTGCAGTGAGTGCTCAGTGTCTAAATGAGCTACAAGTAAGCCTCAGAAGCATTTTCCGTTGGCATTTCCCTACTTTGCCATTGCTGAAACAGTTAAATGCAACCCATCCTGACTACATAATGGCTCCACTAGTGTGAAACACACCATAAATACAGAGTTGTCACTGTCCGCTCCATAAGTTTCCACAAGTAGCCCACGCAGGACATGGCTGCTTCCCACAGGTTACCATGCTATGCCCAATTGCCTGTTTCACTTACAATCACATTAGCACTTTCTACACTAGAATCCTTAATTGTTGCTGTGCCCACACGTTGTAAATGAGTTAAATTCTTACAATACTTTGTTCTTAGCAAGATCATTGCCTTCACAGCGTTGTTACCGACCCCATTAATGCACAATGAAAACTGTGGTGTTGTTATCCACTTCCCTGCTCCCCTGGGATTACAGAAAGACCAACAAATATTTCAGGATCTCTAAAAGAATTCAGAATTTCTCACTTCAATTACACATGCTTTTAGTAAACTGTTTCTGGTCTGCCAGTGTTCCAGCCTCTACTTTTGCAGAGAACAATATAATTAAAAAGAAAAGAAAAAAAAAAAAAAACCAACCAAAAAACCACCACATAGCAATCCAAATCATACCTGTATATAATTTAAATCTGCATGTTCATTGCAAAATCAGACACAGCAAATAATTAGAACTAAACTAATACCAAATATATACATTTGGTGTTCAGTCATGGATGCACATCTATCTATAGCTGCATGAGCATGTTGCCTGAGACAGGACAGGAGGGCGGATAGTGAATCAAGCATCGAGGAGTGTCTTGTTGCACTCCACTTTCAGCTATCTCCTATTACACTGACCATAACAAGGTTCTCAGAAATTCATCAGTGAAAGCGTAAAAATAAAACAGGTTCTGGTTAAAGCATAATCGAATGCATTTCACAATAATTTTGAATGATTTTCAAATTTTTTTCAAATAATTTCAGTTCTTACATTTGTACAAAAATTATGAAAAGAATATGTGCTTTATAACAGCTTGCAAGATGTCTCCTCTACAGGCTTATATATCAGGAAGAATTAAGAAAGAACACATGATTCTATGAGCCAAGTATGTTGCAGGCACGCAAGAAAATGCTTATTTGTCAGATAGTTTGGGTAGTTTATATGGACAATAAACATCTAACTTACAAGTATTATACTTGTTTTTTGTGTGTTTGGTGTTTTTTTTTTAACAGATGCACTTTTAAACTTATGTAGATAACAATTTTATCTGCTTGTAAAGAGATCTGACTGCTGAAGTAAAAGATATGAAATTTTCTTACACAGACTCAGATGAATCTCTGTTTTCTTCTCCTCATGGGTATTTTTTGTCTGTTTTAATATGTCAGAGGTCTTTAAAACAGCTGTTCTAATCATTATTGGAATCGACAGGAAAGGTGCCAAATATATTAGAAATAAAACAAATTAAAAATACATAAAACCAAAGCTTTAGACAATAAAGTAATCTGTCTGTACTTAAAGGTCATCTAGAAAATAGAGATAACTCTGTTCCATGTTTGCAATAAAAACAGAGTCCAATTTATGCAGAATTGATCAAGCAGTTTCTCTCTTTATATTTAAACACTTCTAAGAAGAGATGAAAAAGATTGCATTGGCCAGGATGCTGGCCAGAAGAGGAATGGCACAGGGGACAAGGGAGGAACTTTAAATTTGCTTAACCCTGAAAATGTAAACAATTGTCTAGATCCTTTCGGAAGAGCGCACGGCACGGAGGTGACAGAACGCAGGTGTGGGCGTCCGTCATAATAAAGGCAGTTTGGCTGAGCGCAGCGGAGCGGCGGCGAACCTCGGTGAGAGATTACACACGGACCTATTGGCAGAACATGGCAAGGGAGAATGTCAGATTTCATATTCGCCAGACATCTACAGCAACTGATGCCTTGTAGTCAAAGGCTGTTAAATTACCTGTGAAGGTTACTGGCAGCCCTGAATGTTTTTCTCATTGTTTATTTAGTTCCAAAAGCACTTGGTCTTTGTGCTGATTGCCCTAACTGACAGCCCAGGAAATCTGGACTTTGTAAACAGGGCGCTGCTGTATTGAATTACAGGTAACAAGTGTGTAATCAACCTGCTGGGGTTGGACCTTTGCAAAGAAATCTTCGGAATGCAGACAAAAAGAATAGGTTTCAATATTGGGGAATCAATTATGTGAGCAAATGAGTATAAAAAGAGATCAATTTAAATCCTTTGTGCTTATTTCCTATAGCATATTTAGAAAAAGAAAAGACCCTGACATACTGGAAAGGTAATTAAGCACTTTATTCACTGTTGCAATAATATTATAGAAATTAAAGGTGAATATTATTTGAAGCTCCCTCATTATAACCCATAAAACTGTATAAGTTGAACAGTCCTTAGCTGCAATACGCTTTTTAAAAAAATAAAGGCTTGCAGATTCTTGTTCTTAAAGGAGAGTTTCTGTAGTGAAATTACATAAACTGGAACAAAGACCAACCCAAAATGAATCAGTCATTTTTGATCCTCTAAAAGGTAAAGAGAACCACTACAAAGCAGGGATCTAGTGAAATCTAATATTGTGATATTTCTGCATACTCAAATAACATAATAAAGTTCAACAACCACCCCCCAGACCATAGATTTATATGAGATATTTAAACAGTAATTGTTAATTAAAAAGCATAAATAAAATCCAGTGGCAATCAGTCAACAGAATAACCCTAAGCCAGAAAACATTGAGTCACTGAGTAGTACATGAGAGGAAATTTTTTTTTTTCCTGGTGGTTTTTCGGGTTGTTTTTTAAATCATCAAGGCAGGCCTGTTCCGCCTGTGAGTGTGGCCACCATGGGCAATAACATTCACCAAATAAAGAAAAACTTAACAACGAAGATTTCAAAATATAAACATCCGATGGTATTTCCTATCTGAACATCATTTATTAAAACAGATACCGTATGCTATCATCTTATTATGCCCCAAAGACTTGTTTTTGCAGTTTGAAATTACAAGAAAAACAAGATTTCATTAATGCACTCACTGATGATGATAATTTTAGACTGTTTGCAATATTGGAATGTATGCTTTGTTAAAGCAACTGGACTTATGTTGCTAAATTTTATTGACTCTAGGGAAGCAGTTCTCTACTTTGTCATTCACAATTTCTTTTAAGTGCCTGAAAAACATGTTATAAAACTGACTTTCATTTCTGTTTGCTCATGTATCAGTATTTATGTACCAATATGTCCCTAAACATTGAAATCCCTGACTTACTTGGGAGTGGGAGGTTATTTTTTGCAAATAAACAATATATGAAATGCAACCTTGTCTAGTTATAAAACTTTCAACTAAACCTCTTTCATGGGACAAGAGATAATGATAACTGACCAGGAACAATGGAAACACTAGAGCATTTTTAATCAGTTCTCTCCACCTAGAGAGAGATCTAGACTACAGCAGATATTTCTGACAGTTTCAGCAATATTTATTCAAGACTATTAGAACATTTTTGGTCAAAATAAAAAGTCTGCTAACTTGTAATGACTGTGTATTAACAGATATGCCAATTGCCTACCATACCCTTCCTTCCTAATATTCCTGCAAACACCTGCATTTTCAGGAGAAGAATAACACAGTTTCCCAAGCCAACAGAAACAGCTGGTGAAGGATTTTTTTAAATCTGACTCACAACAATAATAGCCTGTGACAGTGAGAAACACTGCTCCAGTTTTGCACTGTGTAAAACACACATATTTCTGTCCATTCCCAATGTACCACCTTTCGATTGTATTGGAGATCTGTCTGTTCTTGTCTCTTGAAAAGCAGTTGACATGAACATAATTTCACATTTTTCCAAAGTTCTTTTATATACTCTCTTTGAGATGTTCACTTCCAATTTGCTTTTCAACACACTTTACATAGTGATGATGACTAAAATCTCATTAGCATTGAAACTAAGGTTCCTATCATATAAATATTAGCACATGTATTTAAGGTCTCAATTGATGCTCCCAAAATCAATGTTAATAATTTAGTTTTGCACTAAGTACAGGAAAACTGACAGTCATGGGTAAGAACTGAACTGAATCAGCTTAGTATTTTATGGCACATGGAAATGGTAAATGTAAGCATTCTATTTCCTCACATTTTGGCTTTTTTTCTGAGGCACTCAGCAGCAAGAGCATCGTGAAATGTACCACAGGGAGTCACAGTGACTGGCCTTTGCACTGTAGATGGAGAAAGGTGTGAAAACTCCAGCTTCTCTTCAGTGTTTTTACTCACCTGAAGCTTTTTTTTTAAGCTACTGTTTTCCTCTTCCCCTATTTTTTCTTTTTCTAGAAAGCAAAGTTAAAGGACTTCTTCGGAATTATTTCCTATACTGAGGCACTATTAAGCTAGATATGGGCATGAACTTTCCCTTTTCAGAGTATTAACTATCTTTCTAAAATATTAATCTAAAATACAATGACAAACATCATACAGCTCTAGCCTTTTTTCTCATGGACAAACACTGTGTGTCATGTCAACTGGAAGTGCATATCTTTCAGAATAAAGTCTTCATATGATCACTTCCTGCACTGAGCACCTCTCATAAACACATGACAACATTTACACTCAATCCCACAAAACAGAACCCATTGTACAACAATGAAGCACTGCAGTCAGTGCTGTACTCTTAACTAGATTCACATTGGTAATATATTGCTACAATTCTGCTTCAATTAAAAGCATATTTCAGCAGAAGCTCAGGATATGATAGCTGCTCTATGCATTTTAATAATACAGATCAATGGTGTCAGAATTCTACTTTACATAAATAAAGACTGATCATATTAAGACAAAATCCTGCATAACCTAAATGTATATTGATGGCAGCAACCAGTAACTGATCACAATCTTTACACTCTGGATAAAAAAACAGTAAGCCTATTTTAACTGACTTCAATGTTTCAAAAGCAAAAAGTGTTTTATTCTCTCCAAGAGTAAAACAAAAGAAAACAGAACAAAACAAAACAAAACAAAACAACAAAAAAACAGGAAAAAATAATCAATCTACAATACCAAACTCCAATGACAATGCTTAACTGGTTCTAAATATTAGCATAGGAAGAACATGTTATTAAATGATTTTTGCAGCTACTAAAGTCAATATAATTTATATTGCACTTATAAAGTTAACACAGGAAAAATTTTTATTGCAATAGCAAAAAAAAAAGTGAAATACTAAAATATTTATCCTTTATTTTCATGTCATGCAATTTTGTTTTAAATTTAGAACTCTAATGAACTGCTAGACTACACCCTTAAAACAGGTCTCCTAGGGATTCTGTTACTGAAAACTTTCATATATGTTTCAATGTCTGGAGATTACACAGGTTAATATTTAGTGTTATTAACAAAATTAGGAAAATTGCCATTACCTGTGACCCAGAATATGGGATATTATTGGAAAGGACCAAAAGAGGTAGCAAATGTAACCAGTGATAGTACAAGTATTTGGAAGAACACACCTGCTTTTATTTATGTGAGTTCCAGCATCTCTAGAAAGTTAGAGAAAATATTGCTCCTTTGTATTAAAAATACCCATATAATATGTTAAATTCTGAATTTTAATTGATTAATTGTGAAATGCTAATATAGCATTCGATCAAAAGTACACCTTTCTTGCATGTAATTCACCACAGGGCATAGGTGAATAGATTTAACTGGAAGATTAATAATAAAAATTAAATCAATGCTTGTAGGAGAAGTATAGGCTGTTTATGAAACTATCTAACCCTACTGTAAGAGCACTGGCTCATTCTTGGCATGTTAATAAAGATCAAAATTATACAACAGAAGAAGCAACATGTATGTGCAGAGTACTCACTAGAAATCTTTTAACACATGGTGTTCTGCTCTGGCTCTTGTTCAGGGCCAGAGAGTGCATCATCCTTTGCAGTTTAATCTTGCCATTTGATGTTCCTGTCTAAAACCTGTATACACTCTGCAAAGTAATAAATTAGGAATATAATGTGCTGGAAGTATTTCTCCTCCAGTGGAAAATACTGAACTCATGTGCCCAGGCTTTCCTGACTACTCAGAACTGGGCCAAGAAGTTCCCCGTAATTATTACTGTATTTATTAAACATATTGCTGGTGATACTCTATTTTGCTGCATTAAACAACACAATACTCCTTAACCAATGAATGTAAACTAGATGGTATTTTAAATGTTTTTCCAAAAAGGTATAAACTTGGGTTGCATAGGTACAAAAGTAGGTACTTTTAGAAAAGTAGATGATAAGATATATATGGAAAATTATATTTCACTATTTAACTGGTATAAGCTCTTATCTTTCAAAAGAAAATTGCATTACATATTCTTTCAGGAAAAGAAATCAGGAAATACAAGTTAAAAAAGAAGGAAAAAGAGAAGGCTGAGGAAAGTCTTGTGCAAAACAGCCTGTTACTTAGATTTTCTCTACTGCTGCAAAAATAAGTCTTATCCAGTAATAATCTACTAAAAATTCAGCTAGACCAATAACAAAGAAAAGGAAAAAAAAAAAAAAAAAAAAAAACCAAAACAAACAAACAAAACAAAAAGAACAAACCCAAAAACCACTGCAATGCCCAGCTACCAGAACAGTTCTAGAGCTTGAATGGTGATAAAATCCTCATGACAGTGAGCTGCTTTTGGTCTTAAAAATGTCCAGCACACTTGGTTGATAAAGAACCCACCTAAACAAAAACAGCCTTTACACCACTGTAAGTAAATCCACATCAAGGAACGTTTCCATAATACAACTGCAGAAAAAACACCTTCATTTGAAAAGTGAAACAAGCATAGAAGCTGTGCAGACCCAGAATGAAACCCACAAACAGTTGTCAGACTGAATTAACATAGTACAGCATGCTATTCCAGCATACCACTGCAGTGTGATTCGTTCTGCTTTGCTCAAAAATTAGCAACCACTTTAAATATCAGCATCCCTACAATTAAAAGAGTAAAAATTGTACTTATGAACAGTACAATTATTTCATACATAGGTTTGCTGCATTCAGTACAGTGTATATTGCAAGAAAATGCTGCAACTCAAACTAACATGATGAATACTGTAAAAAAGATAATGATATACAACAATTCATTCATCATCAAGGCATTAAAATATCCACAAAGCTCTTAAAGAAGTTTATGGACTATGTTACACTTATGTACCAACCAAAGGGCATAAGCAAATTTAATACTCATTATTAACAAAACTGATCTGTCAGTGTCTTTAAAAACGTAGTTAATAATTCTAATAAGCAGCTCCCCTGTGTTCAGCAGTGATGAAACTACACGACAGTGCACACAGTAAGAAATAGTATCTCAAAGTAAAAAACCGAATTGCTTTGTTGCACTTGGGCTAGTACATTGTTGAAGAGAGTTCACAATTGAGTTACTTGCTTCTAATGTCTTACTAAGGGTTCTCCAAACACAGGAAGCATTGTATTCCTGTGGAGTCGTGTCTGCTGCTCCCCTCGAGGAGCTAATGGATGCAAGCACAGCTCCCATATCCAGGAGCAATATGGTCCTCCATTTCAGAACAGCATGAATGCAGTAAGTCATAAAAAGATGTAACTGTTATCTAACTCCAGTTAGAAAGTTCCTCACTCGCTTCCCAGAGCTGAAAAAGTGTATAAGTGTATAATAGGATTTAAAGCAAAGAAGAGCCATCATCATAGTATGTCAAATGTAAGAAAAATACATAAGACAGAACATGAATTTCTACTTAGTCTTTATTGAAATGATAAATGCAATTGAAGCAGTCTCAGCAGACTCAGACTATGGAAAACACTATTAGCTGCTTGGAAAATACATTAAAACTGTTGGTCAACTCCGTAATTGTATATTCAGCTGAAAGTTTTGTCACTGGTGCTTTTTGCTGACCAATTCAGCATCACTGGTTAGATCAAACAACATTGTGTTTGTATGCCAAACCTACAACGTCTGTCTTTACTGCAGTGTCCGTAACACAATATATCAGAAATAGCCACACACAGCAGTTTTCTGCATCTCCTATACCTTTAACTTAATCAGACACAGTGTGACTCACAAACGTCTGAGATCATTTCTTTCTGCTTGTATGAGCTCAGGAAGGCCTCTTTAATTTATCACCAAATAAAGGCACAAATTGCTGGTGCTGGTGATTCTGGTATCAGCCTGCAGTTGCAAGAGTGAGAGACCTATTGGTTCATATGACATTGTCTACTTTACAGCCTTGCTCTTTTTGACTAAATAATCTTTGACTGCTTCACAAAACTCTCTTAACTTCATCACCGGATCAAGCCAAACACTAAACAGTGTTTACATTTCCACTTGGCTTCATTTGACTTTTAGAAACCTGGATATAATGCTTCCTTCCATGACTAAATACTTACAAGGTACCCATGTTCAGGTTTAGATTCATTACATATATAAAAGTGAAATATAAAATTCAATGCCAGACCGTATTTAAAAATAATTTTTGCCGTATCACACTAATGAAAACACAGTGTCGCTTTAGAGGACGCACTGTTGGCGTGAATGACAATACAAAACCTATGTGCACCCTGTGCAGTCAGAAAAGGCTTGGCAAGGATTTATGACACAGACAAAGGAATTCTTTCAAGGACATGTAGCAAAATAACCTGAAGTTATGAGACAAAAATACAGGACTAAGCAAGACCAGTCTGGAACAGCCTTCCTCAAGCTGGAATGGGCAAAAATGAAATGCACTTGGAGTTGTAATCTTTCACTTCTTTTTTATCTCCAAACCTGATATTCGCAATCTAGGAAAAGAATGTGCCACAGCTAGATGAAATCTTTACAGCTTTAGAGGTATAGTCAGCATAAGACCAATTGTACCATCTAGCCAGAAACTTGAGTTACCTTTTGGGGTATTATTTTGTTTGCTGTTTTCTTTTGTTTCTTTGTAGTGCTACCGTTTTGCTACCTTTTTGAAGAAGTGGTTTATTGATCACTCCTAAGTGTTTTGTTATGCTCTATTTTGGAAAGTAAGGACAAAGAAGAAAGACTATGGATCACAAGACGAGACTTAAAACCAACTCCATTTGGTTCACTGTGAAAAATGACAAAAAGTAACACTTTCTGGCTGATATAAGGTTTACTTCAGATGCTCACTTACATTTTAGAAAAGGAAAAAAAAATCACATGCAAAGGTCAGATTCTGTCACTATTACTCACATTAGGCACTACCTTAACTTAATATGCCTCATGAAAAATTGAAGTCAAAATAATCTGACACATTATGGCAAAATGCCCTTTATCTAGCTCATACATCTATGAACAGACACTCCAATAACCATATTCAGGCTTTTAACGTTATTTTTAAAGACAATGTAGTGGAGACAATTCTTTCATTTTTTTCCAGCAATTTTAAACTGATCTTTATTGATATTAGACAAACTATTCCTGACTTTTAATGGTGAAGGA
Source organism: Vidua macroura (assembly GCF_024509145.1). Classification (NCBI taxonomy): domain Eukaryota; kingdom Metazoa; phylum Chordata; class Aves; order Passeriformes; family Viduidae; genus Vidua; species Vidua macroura. The sequence goes on from NC_071571.1 coordinate 96,008,102, forward strand.
CTATGCTAAATTCAAGTGTCTACATCTGAGATTTAGGAAAATACTTCTTACCACTCAGAGTACTTATCTGAGAAATGCTTTAATTGAATAGATTGTAATTCTAGATCTAATAAAGTAAGCTTTCTCAGATGAAGTAGAATGATGGTTATAAATGTTTAAATTATAATTCAGACACTCCTCCTACATTCTTCTGATGTGAAATGTTCAGCATAAAAGCAGTAAATACTGTCTGGTTGTTATTTTAGTCACTCTTAAAGTATTGATTTTATACTAAACATAAGGAAATTAAAACCTTAAGGTGAAACCGATGTTTTTTCACAAGTTTACAGCCAAGTCAGTAGAAGGTTTGTTTAAAATATCATTCATAGCATATATTGACATTATAATATATCTGCTAATGGTCAAACACAAAGGAAGATATAAGTGCACTTTACTACATATGCACATAAAAGAATATTATACATGACTGTTTTAAAATTATATGTTTTAAGTGCTGTGATATTAAACATTTAATAATTTGGCAATTTCTTTCAAAGACAACTATTAAAATTAAGGAAGAAGAGGCCAAATGTCAGCTCTGCTGAACTCCTGCCTAGTCCTGGAGAGAAAGTATGTATGGGGAATGAGGACCAATTTCTTCATTTTCTTGGACTAGATGAAGGTCAAATGTCTCCCACCATAAGATGGCTGAGTTCAGAGCTATTTAAGCTGAGGCCAGCTGCAGCTAATGATTCTTGATGATAAAAATCTGCTGGAATACTCTGTGTCTTTCCTTCTAGCCAACCCTTGGCAACAAATGACCCAGTTTTAGGAGGTATTCAGATTCTACATTTGCCCGAACTACATCTGAGCAGTTTTGGACAATGAGGAAAAGCCTGTCCAGGCTGTCTTGTTCATGCAGTCTGCTGTTCTATGGTACAAAGGCTGAAACAGCACAAATCATGCAAAGCTTCACTTTGTGCCTGCTTAAGGTGAAGGGCGTGGTTACACACTGGTCTACAGAGCACAAGGAAACAGAGGTACTGTGAACCACACAATTTCATCTTTACATCATCTGTAAATTCAGAGTTTTTACCAGGAACCATATCAGACAGCTTATATATCTCATTCAAATGAAGGCTGCAGTACTTCCCAACCATCCTTACTGCAAAACACACTGTTTGAAATTAATGTCCCTGACCAGCAAATCTAGGGATGAGATGACACAGTTAGGCAGAATTTTAGATTTGGCACTGCTGCTGACCAGGTTTGATAAAGGAGTTACAGAAGAGACTTTCTTAGAGAAGACGGCTGTCAGCAGCCAAGTTGTGCCAGCAGTAAGGGGAACACTCTGTTTCTTCTCTTTGAAATACAAGAGCACATTCCTGTGCTTGTTCCCCCATTGTACTCCTAACACACATAGCAACTACTTTTTGGAGATGAAGCCCTATCCAGAATTTCCATTTCCTTTTGCCACATTATTAAAGGCAGTGTATATCACTATTAATACACATCTTCATCAGAGCAGAATAGGTTCAATTTTGATTTTGAAAAGATGCCCTGTATTAGGGTAAGACTAGTCCCTTGGGAAGCTGGGACTTGGCTGCAGGCCCTTCTTTGGCTCCCTACCTAAGTCTAAAAGAGGCCTCATCCATACATGCGTGTCTGAACTGAGGATCCAATACAATTTCAGCAGGAGGCTGGACATTTACAAGGTAGTTAAGTATGTAACATGCTTACAGAATTGGACTTTAATTCCTCTTTAATTACCCCATTTCCTCTCTCTTGCTACAGATCTGAAATTATCTGGATTGCTTCTAAATTGTATAATATTGCTTCTATACTCCTGAAATACACTAAAATTTTTTAAAAGGGGAAACTAGGAAATTAAAGAGACTCCTGACAATTTCATAGGTTCCACTGTCAAAGTCTCCTACTTTTCTACATTGAAAAGCCAACCATTTATCTTGAGAGACTTACTATCAGAATATCTTCCTTCCCAATATTTATCAAGTTCATCACTGACCAGGGTTTTGTTAACAAATGTGGGCATGCACAGACACACAACACAAAGAAGCTCATTTTGCAAAGGTAAGAAGTTAATTTTCACTGTACGCTTAAGACAGGGAGTTGCTGTCTCAGTTTGATATGAAAGACACAGAGCATTTCCCTCAAAATTACAGCTATTCCTTTTTTTCCCCACAGCACAATGAAGTTTCAATGAGTCAGTTTATCAGTGTAGATTGGTTTATGAATTGCATTAATTAATAACTGCATTCTTTGAAAAATGTAACCAGCTCTTTAGCAGCTGTCCCAATGTTTTCTCTGTCTCAAATGACACTAAAAAAGGAATAAAGCATACTTTTATCAGTAATGCTACTTCACTATAGGAAGGTAAATGACAGTTTGAAGCCTCTGAATACTGATTGCAATTGCTCCCCAGCCACAAAAATAAAAAGTGGTTGTTTGGGTCAAAATCCCCAAATTGCCAGTGATGTTTAAATATTTCTTTGATGTATAAATATTCTTTAAATATCAGCTGGACTAGTCAATATTTTAAAAGCTACCCATAACACTACTGCCTTGACTACACTGCACTGTAGAGAAAAGTAAAGATGACAACACCAGGGGAAACGGAACACATCACCTGACTCAACCACACCCCATCTTAAACATGGTGAGGCCTAATTAACTATGTTAGATATAAATGGAAGGAAATATTCTTAAGTAGAACATAGTGAATTGAAGTAATGTGCAAAAGTTGCTGCTGAAAAAACACAATGCTTGAGTAAGCTGTCCCCGGAAAATGGACATATCTTTCTTTGGGCTTAGATATCCATAGGAAACTTTGGAGTTTCAAGCAATTAAACCTTTCTAGGTAAAACACCTAGGAAGAAAAAGTTGTATTTGAGTATATTATGTATTAGTTTCATAAATTACAGCTTTAAACAGTTGTGATTTTGTATTTACTCCAAAATCAACAAATAATTTTAAAGTTGCAATTATGAGAAATTTAAACTTACTACCTAAGTAATATACAGTTTATTTACCAAAAATAATTGCCTATATATATAACTAAGTACATCCACATAGGAGTGGACTTTTCCCCTTCTGCCTGCCATATTTTGACCCAAGAACAAGGAAAGAGGGATAAGGCAGAGTGTTGACACAATACTCCAGATAGTTATTGCTGCTCTTTCCTTCCTTAAGCGAAAGGAAGGGGTGGGATGGATATTGCAATTCTTACGAGTGCTTGTTAAGAAGATACTGCAAGAGAAATTATGCTTACATTCCTGGCTCTACCAAAAACCAAAATCTGTCTTTTAAGTTGAATTACAGGTTAAATAATCATAATTTAAAAATGTGTACTTAGAACTGTGGATAAATCCTATCCTGAAGATGATACATTTCAAAATTCTAATAAAAGATGATATCTGAGATATAAAAATGAACAATAAAATCACACATTTCACCCTACAAAAACAATAAAAACTAACTGCTCTGTAACATTTCAGTCAATAAAGCAATGCAATTGAGTTTATAACTTTGGTAAGGAGGCTTAAGAAAATCTAAATAAATTATTTCATGAAGTATTATAGCAAGAAACACTTGAAGAAAACTGTAGATAAATATAAATGCTATTGATTAACTAAAGGAAAAAATGACAAAGAATTGCTAAGAATTACATGCCAGGGCATACCTCTACAGATCTGTGAGGGCAGTCACATTATTTGCCAAACAGCAAGGTATCCCCATGCCCAGTATGGGCAGAAGGGGAGTACAGAGACAGGGCTCTTTGCTTCTCTGCTTACAAGACAGAGTGTTCAGGCTTGTAAGTGGTGAGCAGGATCGTGTGGGGTTGGAAAGACTTTTGTCCATCTCCCTCTCCACACCAGCTCAAATACCTCTTAGCATGGCAGCATCCCAGAGATGCACCAGTACATCTCCATGCCCACAGCAGAGCTCCACCCCCAGTTCTCCAGGAAACACTCTGCTGCTTTATGGGTTTTGTAAATATTGATACCGTGACTTCAATAACACTGTTTTTCAGTAATACCCTGACTTACATCTGAAATACAATGCAGTAATTTCTGGATCATGTTGACTTTTTTTTTGGTGAAATATAAGCAAATACTACCTTTTGTTGTAGACACTCGGTGATTCTGCAGCACTAGTGGTAGCACACACACAGTGCATGTAAACCGGTGTTTAGAGCAGCATTACCACAGATGAATCCTAATCTGAATCCTAATCCTAACCTGGTGGACCATTCTTGTCCTATATTTGAAGATCAGTCACCAAGCCACTTGAGTACAAGTAAAATTTGAATTATAAGGAATTTCAGGACTCCTTATTTTGCTTACCATTTCACATAGACAAAAAGGAGGGCACATAAACCCATGTAATCAATCAGTGAGTTGTGGACTCAAAATACCTCTTTTCTTCTTTATCCTTTAGTTCTATATCCAATTTGTGTGAGCAAATCTTATAATAAATTTATTTTATTTACTCAATGAATGATGTTTTAAGGCAATGCGGTCTTATGGTTAATGCAAAATAAATATATGGCTTCAATTCTGTATTTCTGGGTACTAAAAATTAATTACATTATGAATTAAATAATAATTCCACAAAATCATTTGTTAAAATCAGCTAACAATATATCAATCATTATGTATGATAATAACCAATTTGGGGGTGAAGGTGTTAGAAAGTATAACAAATAGTTCATAGCTGCGATATTTAATTTAAAAATGTTAAAAAAACAGGAAATCAAGTGTTTGAAAAACCTTCTGTCACTAAGCTGCCATCCAGAGCTGTAGCCTGGAAGTCACTTACAGACACCATGCAGCCACAAGGTTGTTGGCACTTGGCTTTACCAAAAATTAAAAACATGAGACTAAAAGGGTAGATGGGATGTAAAAATGCAGCCAGTGCATGCCACTGCTGAGTGCGTGCCATTTCATAGCCATAATTTAATGAGGTCAGAAGGGGGAAAAAATGAAGCCCAATAAAAATGGAAAATGTTAGATTAATGATGCAGTCATTAAAATAAAAAAGGTGGAGTTATAAGAGGAATGGATCTTATTTGAATTATTGAAATTAAACAAGTTATTGTAACAATCATTCTAAAAATCACATTTTACTAAGTTCAAGAAAGGAAGAAAAAAAATAGGAATCTTCATGAGAATATTTCAAATTGTCAGTGGCTTTAAAAAAGTGATATAAGATTTTCTCTTGTATCTTCTCTTTCAATTTTAGAATTTTAGTTGCCATATATTATAATGGTATTTTAGCTATAAAAGTAGTTTTCCACTCACTGTTCTCTTGCCTTTCAAGGAGACAAACAGTTTTTCTTTCCTCTAAATGAGCACAATAAAATGGGTAAGCTGTCTGGGGAAAAAGAACCCAGACAAACTGGTGGTATAAAGCTCAACAGAAAAATGTGGTACAGAGAAGAGGCGATCTAAAGCATGTTTACTGTATGCCATGTAATTTATTCTACTAGTCATGTTAGAATAAGAGTTTCTCACTGCTGAATTATCATTAGGTTTTGTTCAAAAACAAACCCATTGTTACTGCTGTCCCTGACACTGTACCTTAAAGAAAGTGGGGGAGAAAATCTGCATGCAAAACTGTACCATGAAAATAATAATTATGTAATAAATAGTTAAACAAGGATTCTAAAAATCTGGGTCCACATCCTGCTAAAATCCCCTACAAACCTGCTTCTATAAGCTCTATGCATGTCTGTATGCATTTTAGTAGACTAATTTTCAGCACTTCAGTAAGTATTCTTCTATCTTCTTGCAAACCTTCCTGATGTATCAATAGAACTATCAGTTATGAAAAGATTGATATCAAGAGTCATCTAAATGAAAAATAGAATAAAAATGCAAACTATGGATGCATTTAGAAGAACCAAAGCTTCACAAGATTTTCCTCTCCCTAGCTGATGTAGGCAAACCAACAGATTGTCTTTCTGTCAGGCAAACCCTGATGGAGATAAATGTAAAGGCTGGAGTGCATGCCTAATTTTTACACACAAGCTGCAACCAGACCATGGATTTATGCTTCAAGGCAACCAGATTTCTCCTTGTGTACTCTTACAAACTGCTGTTGCACTCAGTCCATCTTGTTTAAATGCCTTTAAAACCACACACAGGCTCTGCCCCCTCCTCCACTCCTACTAATTATATACTTTTTGTTTGAAGAAGCAAGCCCTTTATTGCTCATAATTTTAGCTATCACTTGCTTGGGCACCTTCTACAGATCAATAGCACATAGTTAAGTGGATGAAAAGGCTAAATGTGATTGTCATTTGCAATTCAAGGTTCTGTGTTCCCCCCTCCTCCTCCACACACACCCCCAACACCTTAAACTTTTAAGCACTGTGCTTGGATTTCATTTTAAAATACTGAATTCCTGTTGCAGGTTTACAGTAGCTGTACATTCAAAACCTTTTGTCTTAAATTAAATATCTGTCATTTTTAAGGCCAGAATACTGGCATAGGTTATAATAAAAACTAGCATCTAACCTGCAATTTTACAGATTCCATTGCTGGTGGCCATACATCTTTGATGGCAAAACTACATTGGTTGTAGCGCCATAAAATCAATAAATATTAACCTTTTCTGACACTTTCTGCACGGATGCTTTATCAGTCGCTGTCAGGTGATAGAAGAGTCAGTGATGTACTGTATTTTTCGGCTCAGAACCAAAACCAAACTAAGAAATCAATGCAGATTAACAAGCTTTTAAATACAAAAATTGGCAATGAAATTTTGGTTCTATACAATAAAAATTAAACCAAATCACAATACTGCAGAACCATAAATCTATTACAAATATTTCTAAAAAAATGTGAAATATAAATACAGTATTTCTTATGGAAAATTAATCACAACAGTGAAATGAAATCAATTTTATATTTCATGACTGACTTATCTATTACAGCTTATAAAATTAAAAATGTACCAAATAATACAAATCCTGTATCCCAGTATCGTTTAGAAACTCAGAGTTCTTGCCTTGCTGAGAGACACCCATAACAGCTCCAATACATTTAAAACTCAATTTCTAAACAATGCAAGCACAAAAATAAAAGTTTACTGGAAAGTGAAAAGACACCATTTAAGTTATCTCTCACCTCCTTAAACTGTAACAATAACCATGTTTAGATGCTTCTAAGCATCTTAGAAGCCTAAGGCCTTTAATTATTGGAAAACATCTTGCTGTGTACTATATCTGTGTACAGTACTGTGTACTGTGTAATCCATACTGTAGCAGGGTACAGACTGAAAACTTGGATTGGTTCTATTTCTCCCTGTCCTAAACACAGCAATTTCTTCTATAGAACGCTGTACTGTTTACCAGAGCATTAGAAATTATTTTTACTTATGTGTAATTCATGTTAATTTTTTAATTAAAATATGAGCTAGTCAGATAGCATGGCCTTTCTAAAACATTACAGACTTCTTAAAAGCTACTACAAATCTTGAAAGCTTACAACATGTTTTATTATTTCTTCACACATGGAATCTGGTTGTAATTTCTTGGACAACAATGGCTATATGGGTATATCTATAGTCAGAAAATCCTAAAAGATAAGGACTATAATTTGGCTTTATTCATCCTATATAGCCAAAGCCTATTAGAACTTATCTGTAGTTTTTAAATCTATTATCAAGTATCTTTCTAACAATGCAGGTGGAGCATTGGTGTACAGGCAACAATTACCTTCTTTTCAAAGTAAGAGATAGTACCTGAAACACTAAAGTAAATTAGTTAAACCTACTGAAACTAAAGAATTAATGTTCTACCAAATTTTAGACATATATATGCCCAGTGAAGTCAGTAGCAGGTACACAACAGTATTTGGAGAAACAGGGAACTGCTTTGGGAAATGTAATATAATGCTATGGTATGCAAATGAAACATAAATTCAAAAGCACTAAAAGCTTTATCAACATAAACCTTATATTTTAAACTGAAGTACAACTTTAAATTTGCTGATTCTTTCTATAACATCTGCAATTCTAGATTAGTGAAGTAAGAGACCTACTTCTGCCAATCAGCATCAGGGGTAATCAAATTGCAAATTCTACAATGATTTCTTTAAAAAAAACATTGGCAAAAATAACTTTAATCAGCTCAGTTTATCTGTTAATGCTAATATTGAAAGGATCTGCATTTATTCTGAAAATCATCCATAAGAAAAGAAAGAAAAAGAAAAGCTGTGAATTTAAGAAAATATGAAGTCTAGAAGTTGATAAAATTTAAAAATAATTTGAAAAAAATTATTATGCCTAAAATTCTCTCATGTCACAATGCGGACATCTCATTATAGCTTATACAGAGACATGGCACTGGCATTGCAAAGGGGATGATCTTTAGATGGGGAGCCACTTGTGCACCTGCACAGCCACCTTTTGAAACCCGCTTCATACTGGAGTCTGAGTTGCCTTACATAAAAGCATCCCCCCAAATCAATCCTTTTTCTCCTATTTTTGGTGACAAGGTGGCAGCAAAATCGAAGTACTTTCAGAATCAGGAGGTCTAGTGTCTCCATCAAAGGGTCATTTGCTCTCTCTGCTTTTCCAAGATCCTCAGGAGCCTTATGCTGGTTATACCAAGTTATAATCATTCACCCTGTGTCCCTGAGTACTTGGCCAATATCCCAAATCTGACAATACTTTCCTGCAATTGGTGTTGACTGTTGCATACCAGTCATCAGATATGACAATAGCTTTATTTATCAAAAATGCTCAATTTTTTTTTGCAATTTTAGAATGATTGCCTTTTATAATTTTAAAACTGATATCTCAAGACATTACAAGAAAGATATGCAATCAGTTGGTCACTTACATAGCTCAAAGGTTTGCAGGAAACAGCACATGCAACAAAATCCCCCCCACAACTACAACAGAGAACAGAACAGTGTTCCCCTGTCTTAGCCCTCTTGATCTGTACTACAAATAGGGCTGTGCTGAATCACAGATAACTGAGATTTCATTGTTTTCATATGCTTCTGATAAACTTCTGACTTCACATTTCAGGATTTTTGTTTGAGTGGATAGAAGCAAACACAAGCAGCTCAGCAAATTTTACTGACAATTTTGATAGTAACTGAATTTGCTCAGAGAAGGTGGACTACAAAAGAAAGGGTCAACAACAATTAATAGAACACTGAATATTATTGTAACAGTAAGGATTTGTAGATAAATCCTTACCAGACGAGGCTAACTTGAGTTGACTAGAAGCAGCTTTATCCCACGGGCACTTTGTGGCGGTGACATGCACTAATACGTGAAGACTCCAAATGTTTCAGCATGGCTTTTTCTTTTTAATTTTACATTACTCAAACATTCCAGAAACTACTAAAACTATTTTACTGAGTGTACAATTGGTTGTTTAATAACTCCTAACTTCAAATTCTTCCAATAGAGTTCTGAATTTCAGATACATATGCCAAATCCAAAATCAATGTTACATTAAAAATGTTTGCCTAAAACCTTTCAGTGTATCTTGAGATAACTTGATAATCAGTTTTAACTTTCTTTGCTATCAACAGATGCTTTCATTTTACATTTCCTCTAGATACTATTACTTTGAAGTAGGTAGATTATTTTAAATCTCCTAAAACCTGTTTTATGAGAACTGCTATCTGCTATTACTTCCCAGACTGAACAAGAAGTATCATTTTGACAAGGTATAAAAGAAGTAGGAACATAGTTTAGCATGTAGTATGGTAGTTATCTTAATTATTCTTTGTAAACACATTATACACTGTAATCCCAAACACTTACAGAGCAATCTTTTAACTACAGGACAACTACTAATAAAAACCTCTCCAATCAACCATAATCTAAGTTTCTGAAATGTTATTTAAGCAGGCATTGTGATAATCAGTAACTATCTTTAAATATCAGAGAAGTCCTCTTAACTATACTGCAGAAACCTGTACAGCAACTCTGCTTTTGGATGACAGGGACCTCCTCTACTTTCGAAAGCCAAGGAACCGGAATCGCACCCACTTAAACCAGCAGTACCTTTCATCCAGACATGTGGAATCTGAACCAGTGATCTGAATTGTCTGAAGCCCAGAGCTTTTATTAATGCTCAAGTTCCTATGCAATTTATATGAAAATTGCACTCACTTTAAGGTCTCTTTTTACTATCAGAGAAAATTATATGAAAATCATATTGTAATGACTCAGAGAATGAAAACATCTGTATTAAATCTGCAGTGTTACTTAAGTACAAACCATTTCTTTGATGTTAGATATTGATGAGCACATACTCATTCAAATAAATGCAAGACATGCATAAAATATCTTAAATTCAGAAGATGTACTGAGAAAAAGGGGTTCCCCACTAACTGGCCAGCTGGGAGTTAAGAGGTATGATATCTGTCTCCATGGCTTTTTGACATGATACAAGAATTATAGACAGCCGACATGCAGTGTATTTATATGAGATATAGTTTCATATTACGCTCTTATATGTTCACCAAGAAAGTGAAGCAATCTTTCTTCTGTGAGACTTCTACCTATCTTCATTTCCTTTAGTGCAAACAGTTATAGACAAGCTCCTCTCTGAACTGATAATTTTTTAGAGGTCATTCAGCTCATAATTTCAGGTCCTAGTCACTATCCTGATGGTCCTTCTTAGGAAATTGGACCCAGTGGGAACGTTTTTTCCTTCCGCTTAGTCTATGGGTCAGCATTTTCCTTCCCTTGTACTTCTTAATTCCCTTAAGTGGCAATTATTTAAGGTAGAGTTAGAGAAGGTGCAATCTACATTCATCCAATAAAACCTAAATATTAAAAAGGACAGAAAAATCCAGCATGGTTACTAAGGATATATGGGAGAGCATTTAGCATTTGAAAGGTACCAAAGATCTGGTAAATGAAAAGATGGAAAAAATTATGAAGAACTATTGGAAGTAAAATATAAATTAGAAGTACAAAAGAACATGAGTATCAGACAGACAAGGCATCCTACTTAGAAAGGTCAAGACTCAAGATGCCATGTCAAGAAATTAAATGGAAAGTCAGTGCAGCACAGATTGGATTAATGAAAGCAAACAAAAAGAAAGTCCAGAAGAAATTTTAAAAATCAGCATGGAATTGCAATGATTTGTGACTCATTGGAGCAATTATTGCTGAGGGCTCTTCTCTTCACTCATGATCCAATGTAGCAAAGCACAAAGCACAGAACTAACACTGTGCTTCAATCCCTCATACTTATGTTCTGGCTTTGGCTCAGGTATTTAATTAATTCACTTTCACAGTTGCTGGTATGTGTTGGATTTGAGCTGGAAACCATGTCATAGGGATGATTTTGTTAGTCCTGAGCAGCGTTTGCACAAAGTCAAGGCCTTTTCTGCTCCCCACCCCACCCCACCAATGAGGAGACTGGGGGTACACAAGGAGCTGGGAGGGGACACGGCCAGGACAGCTGACCCAACTGACCAAAGGAACATTCCATACCACATGGCATCATTCTCAGCAAGTAAAGTGGAGGGGAAAAGAAGCAAAGTGGGAGGGATGTTCAGAGTACTGGCATCTGTCTTCCCAAGCCACCATTACATGCCATGGAGCCCAGCTTTCCTGCAGATAACACCTGTCAGGCCACTTGCCATGATGAATTAATTCCTTGTGTTGCTTTATGTAATTAACTGCCTTTATCTCATCCTAGGAGCTTTCTCAATTTTGAGATTGAGATTCAATCTTCTGAATTCCATCATTCCTCCACTAGTGGGAATGAGTGATTGGGGCATGGCACTTAGCTGGTAGCTGTAAACCACGACAACGTTGGCACTTTTCTGATTCTGAAATTCTTTGCCATTATTTGTGCACTAATGAAGCTATGTCTAACAAGCAAGTAATTATGTGTAACTTATAAAAAATCTGAAACTCAGACCAAGACTTGCAAGCAGTTTTACAAATACAAATCATTTAAGATATTTATCAAGAATAATTTCAGTGCAGGTTGTTGGGACGCTAGCAACTTCTCACAGAAGAAAAAGCAGGAAGTGTCCCCTAAATAATGCACAGCCACAGAGAAAGCCACCAAAAGGTGGTGGCATTATGTAGGCAAAATACACCCTGCTATGGTTATTTGACATAGAGCACACATAGGTCTTCGAAGCACTGTTAGCTCAACTCTACAAGTGATGAAATAATTAGTTCATAATGGAGATAGCACAGTTGAGAAATGTATTATTTAGGTTTATTTATAGATATTTATTATTTATATTTTCATTGGAATTAAATAAAAAAAATATTTCTGTCACAGACTAGGAATATATAATTATTTTCAATACAGTTTAAATATATAAGTTGTTAAATAAGTTTTATCTACTATATGTATTAAAAATGTATCACACATTTTAAATCAAAATTTTCATTTAATTCTTCAAGTTGCGTCTTAGATTTTTGATATTTACTTTAATGAAAATAAAAAAATAAGATCTTTATCTTTCTTGGAATTCCAATATAACTCCCCTGGATGATAGACTAAGAGATCTAGACTTAAAAAAGCATCATAGGAAAGCAATTTAAATGTTCAGAGTATAGAACAATCTCCACATAAAAATATCCTGAATTATTCCTAGGCACTATACATCTTTATTTTTTTATTCCTCCTGTAAGATTATTATCTTTCTTTTTGTTTGTTTGAAAAGTTTTCTTGATGACCTTGATATCCCATTTTTTGGTGCTTTTGTATGAATTTTAATATGGTGATATTCCAATACTAGTATTTCATTTTATTATTTACATTTGCCACAGACTATTATGCATATATATCTTCTAGCACAATTAAATATTTTTGCCTTTCTAGATGGCTGTCATGTCTTAAGGCTTTCTTCTACTTCTGCACTTAAATATTTCAGCCTTGCTTTAAAAGTTTTATGTTAGGATAGCCTATTTTTAGCTCCAAATAGGCAATAATGTGGCTCGTTCTTCATGAAGGATGTTTTATCTATTAATATAATGAAATAGTATCTTGGAGTAAGATTACCTTCTTTTCATCGGTGAACCTGACATCCTTGCAGAGGCACCAGTCTTTACGGACACCAGCAGGGATCCAGCTGGGCAGTGCAAGGAATTTGCAAAGCATATGCCTATCCAAGGGTGTTTTGGAGGTAGATACAAGGTGGGAATTAAGGGTTCAACAAGAATTCAGACCTGAAGAGAGTTTCTCTATCATCCCCGATGGCACAGCCCCCATGCAAGCCAGCCAAATGGTTCCCCACTTTGGAAAGTAGAATGCCACAGAGAGGAACAACAGGAAAGGAGGTGCACACCAACACCCAGATTAAATATTTAGATATGGGCAAAGAGATTCATCTGCTCAGGAGCAACAGCTCACACCACAAAAATTAGTTGCCCTGTTACAAACTGGGATAGTTTTCAGAAAAGGAACAATGACTGCTAGGAGGGCCATGGACAGAACTGCACTGAAAAGAAAGCAGGATTGTGACTGCATGGTTCTGGTGCTATACACAATATGGAAAACCCTGAGCAATGGTCCCGAAGCTTATGGCACACAACAGGACACCTGTTATACCTCCACTGAGCAGAGGTATTAAGAGGTGTTCCAGACTTTGGTCTAGGCAGTATTTCCCTTTTCCTTTAAAAATATATTCTGAATAGTTTTTCTTTAGTGAGTCTGATTGGCTTTCATTCTTATCTGAGAATACCTTTCACTTAAAGGATGTAACTAATATTAATAGTGGTGGGTTTTGAATATTAGATGATGTAATATTTGCATCAAAATATTTCAACACCTCCTTTCATGTCACTCATCAGGAATATATGCTGATTGTTCAGGAAAAGCAACTAAGGAACTATGAAAGGAGTCCCTAAACTCTTCAACAGCAGGAGAAAAAGCTATATCCTAGGGAAAAAAAAAAAAAAAAGACAAAGTACTTTAATGAACTCAATTTTTTTTTTTTCTACTTCACCTGCTACCTGGAAAGAACCAACTTTGATGTCATGACCACCCAGATAAATATACTGGTTATGGAAGCTCTGCTAGGTATACAATGCCTTTTAATAAATGACAGTTCTAAAAAAAATTACTTGTTTTTTTTTGAACATAGATTAATCTTTCCTGAAACACAATAATACATAATCTACATATGTTAAAAAAACCTGGCTTTCTCCTTTACAAACAGAAAATCATTTATACTAGGTTTTTATTTCAAGCACATACTAAAATTATTATTCTTCACAAAAGAGGAAAGGGAGTGTCTGCCAATCAACATGACATGCTATTGAAAGACTGGTACTAATAGCTATGACAAGAGCAAACCTGTTTAAAGCAGAGCTGCTGCTGCTGCTTTTTTCTTTTTTTAAAGTATACCAGCCACCAAAAATAATGCTTTATCTAACTAGAAACCCAAGCAATATTCCACTGCTGTAAAAGCTTGCACTTGATTTGTTTAAATCTAGAAATGACAATTTTAATATCACTTCAAATGACAGCATTTAAAGTGTTTTATTTAAACAGTGATAAAGACTAAGAATATTAACTATTCAAAAAAAAGTTAAATACTCTTGCAAACAAAACTGTGTATCTATTCTTTGAAGGTTTTACATAAGTATACAAGTTTGCATAAGTACTTAACTGACTTGTATTTCCACTGCTTCATCAATAAATAGCATTTACTGATTTTTATTTTTGCAGTTTGATAAATTCAGAGAGTAGAAAAGCAAACAGGCTTTTATTATGTCATTTTTCCTATTTTTTTAACTCTATATTTTCTACTAAAGAATCAAACAATGCAAAAGACAGGAGTAGCAAAAAAATATTTAGAAGTAGCAAAGCACTAGGACACTGACATAATTGCTACATTATCAGGTTCTGTGTGTCCAATTCACATTCTGAATAAGTCTGCAGTTTCCACTTGGTAATACAGTTATACCTTGATAAAATCACATAATAGATCACACCATAACTTTTAGCAATCAATTTTTTCTCTTAATAATTTGATAAATGTAGCTGTCAAGTGGGATAAAGATCACAATTTTATTTAGGATTAACTATTTGAACTTTCAGAATTCCATTCATGAATATTGCAACTCTTACAACTGATAGGATCACAATTTGGTCCCTTGTTGATGATGCAATCATGCTGAAGGTTGCTGGTACAGCCCTGTTCCTCAAAAGCTAAAGAAACTGAAAGAGAAATGTGTGGAAAGCATAGCCTTTCGAAAAGTGCACTTAAAGTTTGCAAAAATACTTTTCAAACATATATGAAAGAGCAGACAATAATACAGTAAGGGAACTGACAGGGAAAAGAGCAGAATTTTATATGGATACTTTAAACATCTTAAACAAATAAATAAATGTATGTTACAAGATATTTTATCAGGGATTTATTGACATACCAGAAACAAACGGTTTAAGTGAGTGTATTTCCACTTCAGGCTCAAAGAGAATAAGAATTTAGCACTGATGATGTGAATGTTGCCTCTCTAAGAAAGAACACTTTGGGGGACTTACCTGTCTCCTCAGCTATTCCACTGCTATCACAACACACAAACACTTTAGATTCACAAACACAGCCCCTAACAGGAGGCTGTGGATTAACACTGTTTAAAGACTTGAGAGCAGAAAGGATTATTAGATAATTGTCTGACTTCTGGTATATCAAAGCCCCTTTACATTTTGCAGTGAACCCAGCAATCCTCAGGCCCTCCTAAAACCTCTATTCCAGAAAGACATTCAGTCTTCTCAAGGCTCAAAGGAACAGAACAAGAATAATTTCTTTTGCTAGTTGCTGCCAGAGCTCAATTGACCTCATATTTAAGTGTTTGCACCTTGTTTCTCATTTCAATTTGTCTGACTATGCTTTCAGTTACTGATTTTTCTTTGGCTTTTCTCAGCTAGACTAAGAGTAGCTCATGTCTGATATTTTCTCCCTGTGAAGCAACTCATAGACTATAATCAAGTACCTATCTATCATTTGGTCATGAATTATGTAACTCTTCATGAACACTAAGCGTTCAATCACCATGTAGGCAGCCAACTGCCAAAACACAATCGTCACAATCTTTGTTCTGTGAATGCCCAACCCCAGAGGCACCTATAATTTTCACAGAGGCACAGGCACACAAAGCTGTACTTCCAAGCATTCCCCAAAACATGTCTGTACAGAGCGGGGAAGCAGCTCACACTTTTAGCTCTGTCAGCATCCATAGGAGTAAGAGATCCTCTACTCCTGCTCATGGGGCTAGACTCTCACCATACACTGGAAAACTTGAGTGCTTTGCAAGTATAGTATTACTGTCACAGGAAAAAAAACCCTACCAAAGAGTACAGTGAACTGAGCTGGCTTCACTGATTTCTTTTTTACAAAAATGACTTCCAAGAAGTATTTGGCATGACTGCTAATTCTAAATTAAACATCACCAAATTTTCTGTTCAATGTCTTAAGCAGTTCCCTAACCACATAGTTGACTGTCATGAAGCTATTTTCCAGCAAGAGCTTTGTGACAAACTATGGAAGCATCACACCTATTTTGCACATGAGGAAACTTGTACAAAAAGCAGGACCATTATATTTTCGCTCAGTGAAAAACTGGGTTACTCTGATTTCTAGGGTTGTATTCATTCTTGAAAATCATCTCCACTTTTTACAGTGCAGCATGGGAATAACGATATGGAAAAAAACACCTCAGTACCACTGCATAACTTTCAACATTATCACAAAACCAATAATGAGCAAATTGCTTCTCTTCTCTCTGAAGAGCTTTTTGCTTATGACCAGTTTAGTATCCACAGAAGGCTACTATGGCACACTGAGATGCCACGAACTCTGTAGCTATTGGAATAGTGGAGATGTTCAGGCATAGATATTACACTGTTTGGACATAAATAATGCATCATAAATGTATCATAATGTTTGTAAGACAAGAGCTCCTAAATGATGAACATTTAGTTCTAACTGAAATTATCACTACCAAGTGATGCTGCTCCAAAGCAGACAAAGCACCAAGAAAGAAAACTGGAATACTGATCCCTTGCCAGATCTAGCACAGGTACAGACCTTCTCCTGTCCCACTTGACAAAGTATTCAGGTTCAGTTCAACTCAGTATTGCAATGTAGCATCAGTTAGAATAAAACACATTCAAGAATTTTGGAAATGCAATGCACACAAGAATCAAAATATTTCTTCAGCTTGCTTTGAGACTCACAATTCAGACAAGCCTACAGTAAGAAACTGTTTTTTTAAAAAATCAAATAATACCATTTTTAGAAAAATCACTAAAATTATAGTCACCAACATGATATGACAATTTGCTCATCTATTGCATTAATTTTCTATTTGTAATGACATACATTCAGATTTGCACATGGACAACAAGAATCTACATAAAGAGCTTCTACTAGAACCAAATTTCTATCACTTAAACATTACCTGCAGGATTCCTGAGCTTGCTAGTAAGCCAAACTCCATTCTTAGAAGAGCTGTAAGATTTATCAGTGTCTTAAATGTGGTTTTAAAAAGAAAATAAATTCACAATGTGGATAATGGATAACATTCTCTGAATTCCTGGCCTTTTTTCCAACAAAATTTCAATTTTAACACAGACCTTGAGAAAATGGATCAGAGTATATCAAGAAATAGGCATCAAATTCCTACAGAACAACACACAGACATTTTAAAAAACAGCTTGGATGATTCATATAAAAATTAAGGTTAAAGGCATAAACTAGTATTTGAAGTGTGGCCTAGAAAATTAAATTCATGATTTTATGTGCACTGCATATATCTTTGTTGGCTTGTGTGCATTAAAGGCCTGTTGCTCAAGTTTAATAAATTTTAAAATTTAAAGACAAAAGTATAATCCAGACTGTTATTGTTTTAAAATATCTAAGATTTATAAGGAATATAGTTGTATTGTTAAATAACTCCCTCTGTGACAGAGGGAGCCTACAGCAAAAAGAAGAAAGACAATCTGAAGACCTGGTTTGCTGGCATTTCTATACATCAATTTACATCAGAAGTGCTATCACCTTGCAATTACAGTATCATCCTTACATATGTAAAAGCCAACTTCTTTTGCCTTCCATCTTCCACAGCCTCTCCCTTAGAAATGCAGCTTCCTCAAGCTCCTTACTGCCACTGACCCTATAAAGCAGTATAGCAGCTGCCAAAGAAAGCTAACTAGAAACTAATATTAGAACATTATATTATTGTAGCAGGGCATCTCACCCCCACCAGAGCTTATCTGTTGTTTGTTAACCAGCCAGGTAATTCAAACAGGACAAGCTGTCTTACAGTGAGTTATTTTGGCACCATGGGGTTAACATCTCCCAACTGCCAATAAACGTCTTACTAATGGAAGTGAGAACTGGAAAGATAAGCTGGATTTTTGACAGACAGATATCCACTTTAAAACTGTAAGAGCCACACCAAACTTCCACAAAGCAGAAATTTTCTATGCATTTCCCTGGAAATGTGTGAAGTTTCTCCCATGAGTAGAGATGCCTGCTTTGTGGTTACTCCCCAGGGATTAAGTGAAGGAATGTGCACATTACCATGATTTCAGTGATAAGTTAGATTTGACTCCTAATCAATACTATTTCTTTTCCTAGCTCTAATACAGGTACCTTGATATTGTGCATTTTTATGTTATGTTGTAATCTACTAGTAGTTCTTTTTAGTTTTATACTGTGTAGTAAATTATCCTGATTAAGATCTTTCACCTGCTATCTCTTTTCTGTTTAATAAATAATTCATTTTATAAACAGATCTGACTTGCAGTCATTAGAACTTGCAGACCAGGGTGATTCCTTGAACTTAAACTGTTGCCAAAATCTGAGGCTAAGGCTTGTCTGAAGCTTCCACTCTTCCCGTAACAATTATAAAGAACATTAAATTTAAATTAGAAATCCAACTGTCAATCTTAATTTCACAGACAAGAAACAGACTTGACTTTTACTCCCAGTCACATCCTAAAGGTACCCCACAGCTCCACTCTTGATGAGCTGTGGTGAAGGAATTTCTGCCTGTCCTGCAAAGTGGCTTGAGTTGGTATCTGTCTCTTTGCCAGTGAAGAAACTTATTCTATTTGCTCAAAGAAGCAAAAGGCCAGCTTTCCTGTTACAAAGCAATATTAGAACATAAAAGACAGACAAATATGTTTAAGTTAAAAAAAAAAAAATCAATCTTGTATGACACTTTCATACTCCTATCATCCTAAGGGGCTCTATGTCGTGTTGTAGATTCTCTGTGGGTGCAGCCAATGACCAATAAGTCATCAGTAACTGTGAACCAGACACAGAACAAATCTTATTTTTATAAGGGATGTTAGCCAGGGCACAGGAGATGTCCTTCATTCCTCTAAAAACCTTCTCTAAAACCTTTAACTCTCAGATGTCCAGCAGTCAGAAATGGATTGAAAAGAAGAAAATAAACTTCCCTTAATTTAACTGTGGTATGAATACACAATTATCACCCAGGTTTCTCTTTAATAGGGTTTCTTTTTGAAAGGAAAATACAGTATCATCCTTTCTGCAATGGAATTAAGCAAACAATGTTTCAAGACTTTTGTTCCATACTAGTCCTAGGCGAGCCTGACAATAATTAGGTGACAATCTGTTCTTGCTAGTCCTAATATATTTGCACAGCACCCTGTTTAGTGCAAGAGGATTTCTACAGTTTAAGAGTGAATGTATAGAAAAGAAATATCATTTGGATACAACACTCTGATGACTGTTTTCCTGTGTTACCAAGACAAGCAAGCTGAACAGTTTTAACCACAGCATGCTGCAATGAACAATTGATTTATCCAGATATAGTCTTGAACTAATAATGGGAAAATGTACATAAAATGTTTGTAATTTTGGAATGTTACTGATTCTATCACTGTTATAGCTCTCTGTTATATCTATCTGCCTATTGAGAGCATTTGATTTTTTCATATTAAGTGGGATTATTGTAGTAAAAATCCAATAGTGTCTGGATTTAAGCTCTGAGTTGAATATTCATTTGCTTTAGTGAGAACTATGGTAAAATGTGATCAGTTTTCTGACCTATTTTGAAATTGGTATTCTGCCAACTGGCATTTTGTTTGCACATCCAGATATTATCCACCATATGCTGACATGACATGATGATTGGTTCCAAAATGAAGTGGAATACTTGGCAAATAGAAATATATGGTACAAATAATACACTGCCTCTAGTCAGGAAAGCAAGCAGTCATTTTGAGAAGACTGAGAGGTTTTAAAATAACTACAGTGTACATATAGCATGAAGCTGCATGAAAACTCTCCAGGTTCTGCTTTTTTACAGATATAAGGGTATAAAAATATGATATTAATTCCTTACACAAGATTCAAATCTGACACAGGAGTACTAATAGTAGTAATTCAGTGGAAGATTAATTTGCATCTCAGGGAGACTTTGGCCCACATAGTTTCTTCCTCCTCTGGATTCCCTAACTCTTTCTTCTCACCATCTGTTCTTTTTTCCCACTGCTCTGACTTGTCTTTCCACTCAGTGATGTCTAAGTTATCTGCCTCTCCTGCATTAAGATCACATTTCATTCAAGCTCCACACTAATTTTGTATTATTTCTCCTAACCTCATACCATTGAACTCTTTATTTTTCTCCTAATTTGATGCTTCCATTAATTTTCTGCCTTCCACTCTGAACTGTAGAATCTATTAAAAAAAAACCCCAAAAGCAAATAAAAACCAAAAAAGCTTGTTCCTAAACAGAAAACACCACATCTTTTTTCTTTTAATTCCTTTTTCCAAAGCAATATTTTTCTTTTGCATTCGTCCAGTGACTTCCATGTGTGTGCTCTCTAACATAAAGCCTGAAAAGATACATCTAAGTTGTTGCTTGAGCTCTGCTGTTGTATCTTTTTAATGAGGAACAGTCTACATTTTTGTAGTGAAATCTAAGAATTTTTAAAGCAGTGCATTAATTTGCCACTGTATTTCCTATGGAATTTTGTTTTTCTGTTCTTGGGGGAATAGCATAGGCAGAGGGACTTAATAAAAATGTTAAAAAATATTTCTCCCTAAAAGTTCAGTTAGATTTCAAAATGAGGCATCAAAATAGCATGCATTTCTGATGTTTATTGAACTGCAAGATTTGTTTGTGTAACATGAATAGATTTCAGTGCTTAATGCATTATCTTTAACCCTGTAAAACTTGAAGAGGATTAAACCCATGTTAAAACCATGTTCTTCTTCAGAATAAATGACAATAACTTCTTGTTTTGTTATTACAATCATTTAAGCACACGCATTTAGAAAAGAATTTGTAAGCAAAGGGAGGAAGGACCTTACCAGCATGCAAGTATGCCAGATCAGGATTTTCTATGTCTGGGTGTAGTTCTTTCAAGTGGTTCCGAAACTCCACAGGGATATTTGTTCCATAGTCACACCTAGGACAGTTATACATTTTTACTCCTTCATGCTTTCCCGTATGCAAGATGTGTTTACGGATATTTTCTGCACAGTTAGACCTAAACAGCAATAGAAAAAAAAAAAAGAAAAAAAATATGTATTTATTTTCTACCAGCGGTTAAAATAAAACTTAGTGTTACAACAGAAAATCAGTAGTCATTACTCATTTTTCATTATCTGTAGATTTTTTGCATCCTCTTAAGTTTTGCATAAATGTTGTCCTTTGCATGAAGGCTCCCAAAGCTGTTTCAGCCTAACTGAACATTACATCTGAACCAGAATGATTGATTTGTTACATTTACAGAATTTGTATTTTGCCCATGGTAGTCAGTGATAGACAGAAATTAAGCAAAAGTATTTCCTTAGCAAAACTGAAATACACAAATGCCTTTAATATTCCCAATGGAGCTCACATGAACCTTTCCTACAAAGTTCCTAAATTCAACAGGAGATGCTGTGAATGATTTTTGCAAGTATGTTCCACCAACTTTCACCTTGTTGCGTGAACTGTTCCTAGGAAAGAGAATTGAGTTGCTCAAGTTTACATATTTTTGAAAAAACACACAGATTCTGGTTTACATCTTAAACACAGCTTTTGTGAAAGTAATGGAGTTTTCATGCATAAAAGTCAGATTACATATACAATTAGTTTAACACATTTCAAAGCAATATTTATAATCATATTTCTGAAAAAAAAAGAAAATATTTCATATTTCCCTTATTCACAGAGAGATCCATATGGCAGTAATTTTTAATTTCTATTCTTTAAAATTTTCCAGTCTCATTACAAAATTATTTTGCATTAGAATTTCCTACTTACTCAAACTTAGTGATTAATCCTACATAAGATACACTGCTGCTCCATTTATTTCAATCAGAAAGAGTCAGTATCTTTATTTTTGACTCAAAAGAACAGAACTGTCCATGTGTACCATTGCTACGGTGTTTTGTTTATTGTTTAGACCTTCTTACTAGCATATACTATTATTATTGCCAAAGTAAGAACAGCAATTCAGCCTTACTGAAAAAAAGTACAAACACTCATGCAAACTACATGAGTGGTATTTATACATAAATTCATAATACTTCACAAATACTCAAGTATGACAAATGTAGCATTTTGGGCAGCTGGTTATATCCCATCACTGATAGAAATTCCACAGTAACAGGCACCTAAAAAAAGGACCTCCAAAATAAACTGGAAGTAGCAGCTTGAAGTTCTGCTGGAATGCTTGTCTCTCCCTCGGAAATGGTCATAGCAAAGTTGGTATCTGCCTTACGGTGCTGCCAAAGCTCACCCTCTGTCATGTCCATCTGCTATATACTGGTATAATGATCAGATGCCTGACAATGTCAGAGAAGACACTTATCACTGAGAAATACAGAAAATATTAGTCCTCAGCATCTTTCAGGATTCATCCCCTAAAAAGTTACAGTGCTCATAAATGTTGCTAAAATGAAATATGTATTTTATAAAAAAAGAAAAAAAGGTAGTGTATACTGCAATGGAAGCAGGAGACAACCTGGTAACCTTCTATCATGGCTTATACTTTAAAGGGCAGTAGATTAAAGCAGAGCATACGAATCTGAAATAAAATATCTGTGTTCTTTTAGCTCAGCTCTCATACTATGCTAAGGAAATATATAAAACTTTTTACTTTGAAATATTTCTGTGAAATATATAAAGGATCTGTGGAGACCTATGTAAGAGTTGTGAAGAAAACCCAGCCTGTTCAAGCCATAAAAGGCCAGTTCTATCTCCTTTGATTTGGAAATTGCTCCAGCCACTTTAAATAGAGCAATCCTGAAGCCTCATTTATTCAGTCATCAGTAAAAATCTGTCACTGAACACACCAACATACAGATATAAAAAATTTAAACCCATATTTTTCCATGTAACAAGGCCAGGAAGGCTTAATCAGAAATCAGAATTGTGGGATCACAAGGCATTACAAATGGCCCCTCATATTAGGTTGCAAAGCAGCAATTGCCATCATAAGGTAAACCATGATGGTAACAACTGGCAAATCCAAGCACCTTTGAAGCCAAGTGATACCTTTAAATATGCTAGGACAAAAGTGTACTGCATAAAAAATGTTTTTTAATTATTCAGTGTGTTTTGGATGTTTGTTTTATTAGGAATCTTATCCCATGTACTATATAAGCATGTATGTCTGACACAAAGTATGTCTGACACAAAACACCCCCACCAACACATAGTGTGTGTAGTTACATCATATCATATGAGCAAACACAGAGGTCTGTGACTTTAAACAGCATTGTATTTTTATTAAAGCTATCTCATGACAAGAATACAACTAAAACATTGTAATGTTGCAATAGTGATGATAGTTAAGATTTTGACAGGACTTGTATTATAAGATTCACTTCCAGGTGTTTATAAACCTTGAAATACAGATTTCCTTTGTTCTGAAATTTGGAAAACAGAGCCCAGCACAACAAAAATTGTTTGAGGAAAGTCTTTCTGGTTTTTGAGTTCCAGTCTGAATTACAGCCCCAAACAAATAAATGCAGGTTTTAGGAGACTAGCCTGTTTTTCAGTAAAGCTACAGTAGAGGTTTCTAAGTTAAATTACTATTATCATTGCTTCATGTAAGCATGTTTTCATCCTTATGATCCATTTTTAAAATCAAATCTAAGTATTTCTGTCAATTTGTCCATGCTCTTAAGTAACAGGAAGAGAGATTCCTGAGAGAGACTAAATCAGTCTAAAGCTACAGTCAATGACTTTACATTTAATTCTGATGTAGAGAAACACAATAAAAATTTTCTTTTTATTTCAGGTCTTGCAGTAGGTCTTCTTATTAGATGTGAAGAAAAGTTTGAGACTTGATGCAAACCCCACAAAAACCCTATTACAGGGAAGAGGGAGGCCTGTATGGATTTTTCAGTGTCTTGTCAGTGCTATACAGAGCAAAAGAGGAGATGGAACATGTTGCTAAGGTATGTTGCAGATGAACGGGAAATATGAGGAGCTTCCCATGCAACAAACCTGCATGACCTCCTCTGCGAAAGACTGATATATTTTCACTACTTTCCATATTCAGGCGAGCTCTCACATTTCTGTAAAGGATAACACTTTGAAATAAGGGAGACAGATGCTAAGATTCTCCTCAGAAATGTAGCTACTGCTTAAGATGAACAGAAAACCTCTTCTGGAAAAAGACAAAAAAGGGCATTTGTTTCTAATTTTCATCACAAAACGATGCGTTCTCATTGCTGTTTTAGCTGCACATTCCATGTTGTCCGTTACGAGTCCATTCCTACCAACCAGGTACCTTTTTCTGCTCTCAAGACATTAAAGGCTGCTGCATATTCAAGGATCATAAACTGGAAATTGTAAATTTGTCAGTTGTAAAATGGTACCTTAGTCACAGAATCACAGTATGCCTAAAGTTCAAAGAGATTGAATTTTGATGATTGGATCATCTCAAGATTGTCTAGTCCATCCCTGCTGCTCAGGAAGGACAACTCATGGCCAGTTGCCCAGGAACATTTTTAGGCAGCTTCTGAAGATCTCCAAAGGTATTTCCCACCCTCCCTGGGCTGCCTGTGCCAGTGCTAAGTCACCCTAACAATGGAATTGTGTTTCCTGATGTTCAGAGGAAACCTCCTGTCTTCCTATTTGAACCAACTGCCTCTTGTTCTCTCTCTGGGCAACACTGAGACAGAACTTCTCAGCTCTTCTTTAGAGCTTCCCTTCAGATATGTGTGCATACTGATGATATCCCCCAAGTCTTTTCTCCATGCTGACCAGTACCAGTCCTCTGTCTCTCCTTATTTCGGATGCTCCAATTACAATTACAAACAATTTATTCAAGTTTTCAGTGGTCACTGAGCCTGCACAGGCATCATCCTGTGACAAGGAAGCCGGATGCCCCATTCCACAGCCATCTGCACCCTTGCTTCTTAGCACCATTGATCCACTTTGTTGGGTGAGTCAAATAAATTGGAAGGTTAGGAGTTGTATAAAATAGCCAGACACTTTCTCAAACGGACAATCTGTTGCCTCTGTTTACTTTGCCTTCCTTCTCCTATCCTTAGATATATATGCTTCTTCTTTTACAAAAAAAAACCAAAACAGAACAAACCACCATGGCATTGTGCTAAGGGCAAGAAACAGAGTGCCCAGTTTCTACAGAAGACTGGGAAAATCATGCCTCTGGTGGAAGGGACAGAAGCCTCATAATTGCCTTCCTCCTTAACCCAAAAAGTACAGTTGTTCCTTTAGCCCCTAAAAGGTAGTATAAGTGCCCCTATGAAGACATTTTCTCAGTTGCATTGGCAAGCTGTAATGTGCAAAAGACTGAATTCCTCAGCAAAATTAGGCCTACCCCACTGTAAACAGCAGCATTATAGCATTATTCAGGGGTCTGGGATGGCAGAGCAGAGACATGCACTTTGCAGGTGGCAGAGATGGGAGTTCAAAGTCAGCAGCAGGGAAATGTGTGGAACAATGAGTCTTGGAGCAAATCTGTGCTGGGGGGAAAATAGTCAGCCTGAAGGTCCCCTCGGTAAGTGCTGTCTTCATTTACTATTCCGCCATCATCTCTTCCTTATTTTCAGTCTTGCAGAGCTCAGCCAGCCGGTCTCACTAGCAACCAGTACAAGCTGATTTGGGCATCCCTTCTCCGTGCAGAGGGACTTATCCCCAGCCTCGTGGCTGGATTCAGCAGGTTGTGCTCTGCACTCCCCTCAGCCAGCAGCCCTGGTTCAAGCAGCCTCTGTAAACGGCCAAGTTCAGTACTTAACTGCAGACCTGTGGCTGCTCAGTACCAAGCTGTTTGCTGCCCTTGTCTTTTATGTGGTGTTTTGGATAAAAATCATGAAATAAGAGGAATTTACAAATTTCTTAAATTTGCCCATACAGAATAGGAATGTGTCTATATTTTTAAGGGTTATTTACATGACAATACATTAGCATTGTATTAAACAGCTAAATGAAATATTGCAGGAAGTAATCAATTTTTTTTCCTATTTACTAATAAGAAACTGAAATTAGAACTCTCTTCCATTATGTAGTGCCTGACATTTTCAGAAAGATACTTACTGCAAGACATGGAAATGGAAGGTTTCAGAGGTGCAAATGAGGCAAAATGTTAATTATCTAGTCCACTAAGTTTTAAAAAATTTAGCACCTTGTAGGACTCTTATTTGCACAAAACAAACCTTTTTCAAAAGGTCTTCTCCAGCACATTAGGTATAAAAATCCTCTCTGCAGAAAAATACATGCAACATAAAGGACTTATGGCAGCTCCATTGACATCACTATTTACAACATAAAAACAAACACAGTGATAGAACCAACTGATTGAAAAGATTTCTATTTTTTTCCCTGTTTGTCAGTATGAATCAAGTTCACTCTCATATAGACAGCATTCTGAAGGTCTTCTGCAACCTTTATACCCTGCTATGCAACCTGCAAGTACAGAGAAATTGCAGCATTTTGACTGAAAAATAGCAAAGTCTCCAGATACTTTCTTCCAGAAATAAAAGCAATTATGATGAAAGCAAACTTCTCAATGAAGCAATATGCACTATTGTAGATTCTTAACCTCAGTTATTCATCAAACGTTTGCAGGTATTTCTTTCACAGAAAATGCTATCTAATTTGAAAAACTCTTTAAATCAAAATTACAATAATGTAATTACACTAGAAAAGGAGAGCCATAGATTTTTAGAAATTCAAGGTCATATTTAGCTTGACCTCATTGACAGCACAGTTCATAAGCATTTGCCCAGTGATTCTTTTCTCAAACTATAACCCTTTTGATACTAGAACATGGTTTCTGATCGAGAGCAACAGGGAGTCCTTTGAAATTGTAGGCAAATTACTCTTCAGTTGATCACTCCCCCTTTTACAAACTGTCTTATTTCTTATCCCCCTGCATCCAGCTACATATCCAACACACCTTGCTTGGCTGTAGAATTTCCTGATACCTGGACCTCCAATGGAAGAGCTACAGAGTTCCTTTCAACTCACTCTGAGGAATCATCATGTTCTCCCTACATTCCTTCCAGTTGCTTTAAGCTTTGAATACATTTGCATTTCACACCAGTGCTGCATATATAGATGCCGTGGATTTCCCCATGCTCAGCATTCTCCAGTTGCACCCAGTTCTGGGAACTCCTGGATACTTCTTGCAGCACCAAGAACTCCTGCACACTCAGTTAAATGCAGTGACCTTTCAGGTTGTTTTCAGCATTACTGCTTTCCAAAATACAACCCCTCTAGCCTGCCTTTGTTTCTTGCTGTCATTAAACTGTATGAAAACTACTATTCAGTAGGGTGGTGGTAAACAACCTAATGGGCAATATTTTCTTGACAGGAAAGAAACAAATACCTCAATCTGTGGTAATTACATTATACAAACAGGCTTATTCAATCAAAACCTCCACAATGGCAGTCACTCTGCCCAACTTCTACTTAGCAAAAACCCTAACAAACCAACCAACCAACCAACCAAAAATCCTTCCCTGCATATTCAAGATTTAGCTACATTTCTGGTTTTAAAATAAAATAAACTGATTGCCACTTAGCTCAAACTAGCTACATAACAATACATAATGTGCACTGGCAATTCAGACTGCAAGTTTAAAAGCTAAAGCTTACCTCTTCAGTGCTGCAAGTCAATACAGTATTGCACAAGAAATAATAAAAAAACAGTAAAATATCATAGCCAAAGTGTGGTCATGTCTTGAAACTAACATAATAAAACTGCAATAATTATTAGATATTACATTAGATATTACATGGCATTACACACATAACTTGTATATTTATGTATATATATACAAGAAATGCAATACATTTTCTCATCCTTCTCACTACTAACATTCACCTGGGTTTCTTTTTCCTTGCTCTTTGCCTTTAAAAGCAAAAGTTCTACCTTTTATTTAGGTTTTAAGTGAGTGGGGAAACAATCTCATGGATACAAATGCCAATGCTCTGCATCCAACTTCAATTCTCAAGTGATGTACGATACTATTGCTGGAATTAGCAGCACACAGCTCCTTCCGTGGGAACTCAGGAGGGCAGCTCCAATGTACCAGTGCCAGCTCGGCTCTGCCTGTGTCACTGCTGCCAAACACCTCCCTGTGATGCTCGTAAAGACCTCTGCTGGACAGAGGCAATGATCTTCTGGGGACAAGCAACACCTTTGCCACCATAGCTGCTTCTGCACAGAGTATTTGCTCAAAGCTTTTCAACTCTACCCAGAAAAGGTGAGTGAAATACACACCCACAGTGATTTAAAAACACATGCCCAACAACCTGGTGGCCACATGTATTGCCACGTTTTCATGTACTGCCATGGATTGCATGTATTGCAACTCAGAAAATATGAAGTAGCCCATAAAAGAGAGTACACTACATTTGCATGCTTTAATGAGATTTTATAATACTGTCAGTTTCACAAAGAAAATAATAAAAATGTGTTTGGGATTTATTCTGATAGTATTATACCAACACCCAAGGATAATAATCGTAATGTTCTCTGCTTTTCTACATTTTTAGCTTTGCATTTTTTTCTGTAATGATCTATTTGTTATGACATACAGTATGTGTGACAGATGTCCAATGCTGGCTGCTAAAAAGTAGCAGAGCCCTGTAGGGAAGCAGCAAAAACTTGTGCGTCAGCACAGAAAATGATGGAAGATTGATAATTACTGCTCGTGTCTGAGCTCCATTCAGCAGACTAGCATGTCCAAATTGTAATTTGGCCACAGATCCACCATTCTATTTACAATGTATTGGAATGAAAATTCCCAGTTTCAAGTAATTGATCATTACGATAGCCAAAGTAAGTGCTTTTAAAGGCAAATTCAGGGTAATTGGAAATTCTGAAGGGAAATAAGAAGAGATGTACTCTAGTCTTGTTTACCTCTGAGGAATCTGTAAAGCCATTTACAACCCTGCACAGTGAACAAAAACCAAAGCATAGACTCAGTGCTGGCATCTAGACCTACTTGCGAATTTTCAGAGTATTTTTGCAGTAAAAACATGGCAAACAACACTCTCCACAATTTAAAGAAAACATGATTTTTTTTCAGAAGTAAGCCTATCTGTGATTCCAAGGAACTACGGCATCCTGCCTTAAATTCTTCCTTTAATTCTATCTTCTACAAGAAAAGAGAAAAAAAAAAAAATAAGAGGCTTTTAGACAGAAACCTGCAAATTATGTCCAAACTGCTAGACTTGGAAGGAATGGGTGGAAAGGGTACAGAAAGTCATGGAAATGTGCCTCAGCTCTGCACCTGTGCTGTGATCCTCACTGTCCCCATAGGTGCTGTGCAGAGCCAGGCTGCTCAGTTTATGAGTCTGCCCCAGCAGCTCTTCCAAGAGAGGCTCAGTGTCTCCTTTTACTGACTAGAGAAGAAAAAAAAGCAAAACAAACAAAGGGGAAAAAAAAGAACCAAACCAAAACAACAACCACCAATTTTTCATAGGATTGATCTGCTTCTGAAAACTCCCTGCAATGTTTTCTAGAACTCCTGGCTAGCACTTTGCTGCAGGCAAAGGGGTCTCTGTGCTGGCCCAGCACAAGGGCCTGTGTGCCTGCAGCATGAGGAATGCAGGGGTCTGCTGTGCACAGTGCACTGCTGCACTGTGTCAGCCAAGGTTTAAGTGGCAGAAATAGCAGGTGGAGTTCATCTATTTCACAGTAACTGAGAATAATCACTCCATTGTTCCTGGGCTTCCTCCCTCCCCCTTTCCTTTCTTCTTAGAGCAGATGGCAAAAAAGAGAAGTTTGTCTGAGAAACAGCATCTCTGCAGTGGTGTGAGGATGGAGACTGGGCTTTAGGTATCACAGGCCCTGATTTAACAAGGTACTTACACATTTTTGCGGCTTAAGTACAAGCAGCCCCCGTTGACTTCAAAAGAATGACTCACAAGGTTAAATTTATGTACATGATCAAATACATTGCTGAAATGAGGCCATGGAAAACATCCATTTTTAAAAAAAGCTGGGACGAATTTAATTGAAGACACGCATTTCCTTTCAACATCAATTTTTTCCCTATTGTACTTCTTTTAACGACCACATAAAGTAACTGAACAATTCTGTGGAGTCTGTTTGTATATCCTCAGGAGCACATAAAGTATTTTCACAGATACAGAAGTGCAGATGGAGCCTAGGAAAGGGTGTGGAATCTAGCGGCTGCACAAGATGAAACTGGACTCCTAATGTTGCTGGAGTCAGAAATGATAGCAACAGACCCTAAAGGCTGCCTGTCAATCTCAGATGCAGATGGTACTTCGTCCAACTGGCCTTCGTGTCAGTTCCTTCAGCCATTTTAGTGACAACACGGTTCCCTAGAGGACAGATCCTGTTGCTTTGCAGCCTGGATTCATACCCAGGGCACTGTGGTCTGTACGATCTCTGCTCAAAGTAGGTTTTTTTAATGCTAATACAGTGCCTCTTCTTGCCCTATCCCAGCCCCAACCCCCCATGCAAAAAGAGATGGTCATTTTCTTCCTTATTTCAAATGTTCCAATTTATCAAAGGAATCAGCAATAATTGTCTGAAAGATTCACTTTTGTTATGCATGCCAAAACTATATATAAAATCCCTGCTAATAAAATTTGCAGACAACACTGTAATTGGCAGCATGATTAATAACGATGACACTGCCATCATATAGAGCAGTCGCAGAAGCCAGGCGTGTTCAATCACAACATGTACACACACAATTACATGTTAGCTTTCCCACCTTTGCACAGTGCATGCAAGCAACTTAGCCAATGCTGTGAAAAGCTGTGAAACTGAATATTATTTAGGGATTAGTGGACCACCAGTTTAATGTGAACTTCTAGTGTGATGCTATAAGCAAAAGGCCCCATGCTATATTTAGCTGTATAAGCAAGGAAGTAGCAAGCAAATGTAAGGATGCAATGTTCTCTTATGACACTGGAGAAACTAATTCTACAATATCTACTTCCTGTATTACTGCCTACATTTAAAAAAGGGAACAAACAGCCACAAAGTGATTATAAATAGAAATAGAAGTTAAGGGGGGTAAAAAAAACTCTAAAACACTTAATAAAACCCCTTTCTGTTTTGCTTATTACATTTGAGCTTGGCCCATGAGTAACTTAACATGGAATAAAGGTGTCATTGAGGGACAACTTAACCTGGAGAAAATCTATACGAAACCAAAAGCTATGACTACAAGTTCCAGTCAAATTCAACTGAGAAATAAAGCACAATTTCTTCAGCAATTAATCTTTCACAGAAGAGAAGCTGGTTCTGCAAATTTGCCTGTTTTCAGATCAAACCTGAATATGTTTCTAGATCACAAAATTCAGTCAAAAGTAGGAGGTTCAGTAAGGAGCAAACTGGGAGAAAAAACACCTATGCAGTTTGTTTTCTGTAGAAGGTCAGACTGGCTGAGCTTAAGGCTTTTTCTGGGCTCAAAGTCTCCAAGAAGTACAATTTAAGTCTGAAAAATGTCATTGTGAGGTCAGCCATTTATTGTGCTTCCATGATGTCATGGAAATTTGTTCAGTCTGCAAATTAAAATATATTCTTCTTGGCTGTCAATACTGCAAAACCATCTTAGATTCTGAAAGTCAAATTTGGGTCTTTAGTTGGAGGTATGATTGAATATCTAATCTAAAATGTGTGTTGAAAGCATATATCAGAGAAACATCATTCTCTTCAGATTATGTCCTCATAATACCATTTTCTGCACAAATGTAAGTAAATGCAGCATTTGGCTCTGTACTTTGAGCTTACTTCACAGACATCATTCACTCCAGGAGAACTGGTTTTAACAGTAAGGAGCAAGCAAAACGTGATTTTTGTTCCTACAAGAGTACATTTGCCTATAAGGACGCCCTGCAGCTCAGTAAGAAACTGCAGTTCAGTTTTCATGTAGTGGGACTTTCACTAGAGACCTACACATCAAAATTAATGTGCTGTGTACTTAACCAAAAGATACTAGAATGGAATGAAAGCACTGAACTATGTATTTGACTCACATAGCATACCTATATGTAAAGTAAAATGTATAAGGTAGTTTCTACTGCACTTCTACTTCAGACTATTCAAAGTTGCTGTCTTGTAAAAGTATTAGATTAAAATTGGACCACCCAGAATAGACACATTTTTACTGTGCTTTCAACAATGCACAATTATGTCTAACAGATATAACATGATTTTAACTAGATGAGAAATCAGGGCAACACTCTAAATCTATTGATTGAGAAGAATAGCAACTGCCTGAATGGTATTACTTCAAAAAGTTGACCCAAGAAGAAAAAAATTTAAATGCCAGGGCAAAAGCCTTCTGGATACCAATTAAATTCTGTCATATTGAGGAATTTTATAGACCAATACCAAAGAAATTATCCTATGATCATGTATGCAAAGGTTCTGTCTTAAAGAAAAAACCCACAACCATATAAAATTAACCCCAACATATACATGAAAATAATTTTTTTTCATTATCACAGATAATGTTATGGACTTGTCTTTTTTCCACAGAGGGTTAACATGAAAAGAGGAAAGAATAGTAAAATATGAAACTTTCTCTTTGGCTTCACCTTTCACACTCTGGTATCATACAACAGCAGAAACTAATGAACTTGCTCATCTTCGAAAGCCCTTTTGCATGCTTCTTCCTTCACCCTTAACTCTGATCCTCACAGGTCTTCCCTTATGTGTGTGCCAATTTTACTGGTATAATATGAGCACTTTTATTAGTTGTGTTCTGATGATTTCTACTGAGAGATACTTAAAGCTTATACAAGTCAAAAACTATTTTATCACTTCTGAAGAAAACTAATAGTGCAGAGCCACTGAATGATAAGAGAGACCACTGAATTTATTTAATAATGCATGTCCATTTCACAAAAATGGCCTGTGTAATCCTTTTAAAAATAATAACCTGTTCATTTCAGACCTTGCACAATGCTTCTCTTTGTCCCTTGTAAGTCTCTCAAATGTCTTATTTTCAAGGAATATATAGTACTCCCGGAAGACATTTTCCCATTTCTATTCTCTTCAACTCCTGTGAGCCCTTGTTCTGTGTGATAAGGCAATCTCCTTCGGGATCTGAGCTGTGTAGTTTCGCACCACGAGTGACAAGGACTCAACTTGAATAACTGCTGTGCGCAGGTTGTAATTATGTCAGCTGGAGTGTTGAACAAGGGGACTGATTAATGTGAGCCCCAGCCCAGGCACAGTCCCTATCAAAACCTTCGTGCAGGCCAGCAGTGGGGATGGGTTAAAGCAGAAAGACAAAACATGCTGTATCTTCCATGATAGATGAATTGCTCCAACAGTCTTCAGGCAGATGTTCCAGGACAGTATAATATACAATTACTCTGCCTTATCACCTTCCCAGGGACAATAAAGCTTCCTCCTTCTATAGCTCATGTGAGTGAAGGCAAAATTAGTTTTACTTTTACAACACTGACTCACTTATCATGTTGCCTTGATTGCGCTTTTACAGCTAAAGAAAACATATATTGCACTCTTAAACTAAAAACAAACAAACAAACAAACAAACAGAACCCACCAAAAAATCTCAGCACTCCTCATCTTTTATATAAAACTAAACTATTCCTTTGAATCTATTTTGCATCATAGTAATACAGTCCTTAAAGGGCTAATTCAGAACATGATTCTAGGGAACATTACTAACTTTAGAACAACTGGACCCATTCATAAGCTTAATGTTATATGTACATATAGGAAAGGACCTTAGTGATTCAAGACAGAATGCATAGATAATAAAAAAATAAAAATAAAAAAATTTTTTGCTACAAAAATTCGCCTATGCGAATAACATGCACTTAGTGACTATTTTAACTAAGCACTCATCCTAAAAATGCTACAGCACTCTTGTAAAACAATTATTTGAGAAGTCATTAATCCACATTTATCCTTAAAGGCCACAAGAGTTTACAACTATTCTAAACAATCTATGCATTTTCCAAAAGTAAATATAAATTAAGTAAATAATAAAATTCAGGGAAAAGTCAATCTATCTATCTGTATTTGTTTCCTTTTTGTTATCAGATGTATACAGTTTGGGTTTTTTTGCTGCAAAGATGGAAGTAGTCTATATGTTTCAGTGCTATTTCCATGAGTTTGCAGAATAGCAGCTTACTAACATGAGGTGAATAGCAAGAGAAGAACATAGCTCATAATATCCTGAAATCCTTCCTTTCTAAGCACTGGATGGGTATAGACAAAGAAACTGTGCTTTAAAGAAGAGAGTCTAAATAGTTCCACTTGCATTCCAAGATGCATTCATTTCAGTACTACCCTTTCTTCAGCTATATAAAAATGACATGCTCTCCAAAAACAAACCAAAAAAAAAGCACCCAGAAACGCATTTAGCGAGACATGTATTTGAAGGTCAGGTTTAAAATCAAAACCGGACAAAACCAGCCAAGGTTGATTCTAATGGCACTTAAGACTGTACACATATTTGAAAAATTCTATTTATATGCATTTAATTTTCATGAAAGGTATTGGACTACTAGTCCATAAAGGAGAGATAAGATTTTCTAAGGAGACTATGGGAATTAGGCACTGATACTGCACTTCAACTTGAAGGCAGGCTCTCAGCTGTTACACCTCCTTTGAGGTTTTAGTCATTAAACAGTATCACAGTCTGGCAACAGTTAAGTTTCACCACAACAGTACAGGCTTTCCTGTACTCCTCTGGTGAAATGTAATCTTACATGAATCAAAAAGTAGCTCCAAGAAAGCTGGTATATTCTCACTGCACAGCATGTTGACCTGAGAGGACAGCACAACAGGATGATGATACACCAATTGCTGCACAGAGAAACAACAAAGAAAATGGTCTTGGCCTCAGAAAAACTATAATCTAAGTATTGAGAAGGATATGATAATCAGACAATAGGCAAAAAGAGTAGTGATAGGTTTGGGAGACAGGGTATCAGTAAAACAGGGTAGAAAACTTTTTGGTTTAGGTGCACTGTTGGGCATGGCAGTACGAGATGGCAGCCTAGTCTGTCCTCCATAACCATTCAAACTAACTATGCAATTAGTGGACATAATAAAGAACTGATGCAGGTCTCAACATTTGCATAAATTAGGTATCTACTGTTTCTAAAGAAAGATGTAGGTCACCAATAGGAAACATCAGAAGCTCTAATCTGCTTTGAAAAAGGAAGCAATGTTGCCCTTAACTTTATAGAAATGATGCCATTATTCTAGGTAGTTAAACTCCCCAGTTTGGGGCTGCCCTTATCTTGAGGAAGGCTGAGTTCTGTCCTCTGTCCCAGGAAAGTATATTAGCTGGCCCAAAATATCATGCATCAACCATTTCTTCTTGAAACTTTGCCATTAGACAGCAAAGAGCTGCCAGAAGCCAAAGGCAGATCTAACCCCTGCTTTCAGAAACACTCTTCTGTTTTCAGTTATGTTCCCTATATCATTTTCTTAGAAAATCCAAACAACAGGCTTCTAAACACTTTGTCCTGTGCCCTATCAGGTGACAATCCTAAGCAATAACTTGAATGAGGCTGCAGACAGCAGCTCATTATGAACTAAATGAATCCTGACTTGTCTAATATTCAGGCCTCTAACCCATACTCAAAAATACAGAAAGTGGGGCCTGTTTGCCTAAAAAATGTACCAAAAGTCTTGAGGCAGGCATAGTCATTTCCCCAGGACAAAGACTTCTGAGCATGCCTCAGTGATTTCACTCAGTTGTGCAAGAACTTGCAAACTCAAGTAGAGAGAGAACTGAAAAACAGAAACTCCAAAAGGAGTACATGCTTCTTGATTTAGATGTCTTTTTGCAAGATTTAGGAGATCAGGATCCTCTCTGAAAATCAAGTGAAAAGTAGAAATAACTGGGTTCTCAATCCCACAACTTACTTGCCTGGTTGAATTTTTTTACTGCTCAGGATACAAGGTCTTGTGGAAGGTGCTGCCAGCTCCCTGGCTTTCCATTTCTCTCCTTCCTAAGAAACAAGTGACAGGTGAGAATTGTCACTTCACTAAGGACATGGAGGGAAGGCGCATAACATCACTGGAGTCAGGATTTTATCCACTGGTTTTGTTTTTGTTTTATATTATTGACCCTGTGACAGTACACATGTTCCAGCCAGTGAGAGCTGAGTCCCAACTGAATTACGGAACAGAGATGCTTAGATGGAGAGGGGCTTAGTTATAATCCTTTCTGTTACAGTACTCCTCCTGCCATGCTACTGGTGAACTGAAACTAAAAATGGGCACTTCAGAGCAGGAAAAGAAAATAAAGATTCTCCTGATGTTATATTGTTGAGTTCTAAGAGAAAAGACATCCAAACAAAAGAGGAAGCCAGGAACAGGTGCAGGTGGGCAAGAACTCAGTAAACCAATATTTGCCGTTCAGAATCCAGTTCTGCAGTGCAGAGTACCAAGAGAGATACCATCACCCAATACTGCATTCTCAGCTCTCACCTCTTACACCACCACCAGGAAACACAAAGCTATTCCCAAAAGCTGCACTCCCTGGCCTTGTTTGCCTGACTTGATGTCCCTGCATTTATTTAAAACAGACTGGATAGTAGACATCTGCTTTGCCCTCACAAGGGCTCACATTTAGGACTCTCCTCTCTGGTCTGACACAAGTGAACAAATCCAATACAAATTCCTTTATCTTTGAAACATTTCTTCTACTTGAAAGTTTTACTGCTCTTCAAAATGACTATATTTCAGCATGCAAAAATCAATCAGCTAAATACCATATGACTGTGCTATAATTTATTAGTGCTGATCAAAATCTTAAAGACTAGTAATTAAAATTCAAATTAAAATGTGATGAAAGTCACATTTAGTCACATAAATGAAGAGGCTGAATTTCAAATAGGAACAGAGCCACTGGACGCCATGAGATGAGAATTTGTGGATACTCAGTATCACTAATAACATGTAAAAAGAACTTACCGTTCCTTCAAACTTTGTTGTTTTTTTTTTTTCCTGAAGTAAATACTTCTATATAGATCTATGAATATGTCAGTCTGTCAGTGAATGACTTATAGAATAAGTGCCAAAAAAAGCACTTGTGGAACAATCTCTCCACAGTGGGAAGCTTCTTCCTATTCACTAAGAAATGTCACTGGTCTGAATTGTCTGG
The DNA here is from genome assembly GCF_024509145.1 of Vidua macroura. NCBI lineage: Eukaryota > Metazoa > Chordata > Aves > Passeriformes > Viduidae > Vidua > Vidua macroura. The sequence goes on from NC_071571.1 coordinate 96,045,661, forward strand.
GTATAAATCTTTTTCAAATGATCCTTTTATCAAAAGAAAAGCACAGATTTTGGGAGTCTCCTCCTTATCCTTTGAAAAATACCTTTTAAATTTTACCTTTAAAAGGACCTATCCTGACAACTTGCAACAAACAGTTAATTTGGGACTCAATACTTTGACATATGAGCATTGTACCAACTGAAGCACGATTTCCTATGCATTCATGCCCTGTTCACTAAATCTCCCAATACACCAATGCAGCAAACAACAGCTCCCCAACATTTTCCTTCAGGATATTCCCATCCAAGAAAAAAGAGTTGTTCTGGGTGGTGAGGCTGGATTGTAAGAGAGAACAATGCATGACAGCTGAATTTTGCTTGACTGGTCCTCCGTGATTTTTTTTCACTCCTCTCCTCACCCACCTCTTTCAGGAAACATGAACTTAATTCATCTCAGCAGCTACTACAGGGTGTCAGTTTTCACTGAAACTGGCCAACAGCTTAAAAAGTTATTAAAGAAGTGGGTGAAAGATGGATGGATGGGCTGGCACAAGTCTCACAATAAGTTAGGGACAGAAGGCTAAAAAATAATCCTTGTCAACTGATTAAAAACCCCTGCTTTTCTGAACTAAAGATACATCTTTTTTCCTGAAACAAAACCAAATTACTAATGGCTTCTTATATGTTAAAATATCCATATAAGAGATCTCCAAAATTTTCTAATTAAAATGGTACTTTAAAAAGAGCTTGTTAACAAAAAGATACCTGAAATACCATATTTTTCTAATGAAACATCATCAGAACTCAAGCATTTATTTTAGTAGCTACAATACCTTCTACAATTTCAAAATGGTTCTAAGTATTGTTTGCCCTATAGATTGTGCATGGAAACTTTCAACAGAAATGTTTTGAAGAAGATGAGTATGAGAAGGCATTCCACATGGGATTTGTAGCAGAATAAATGATGTCCCATGCAACAGTTGTTAGAAAGAATCCATAATCATCTTGAACGGGGATTGAAGGAGCATGCAGGGAATTTGCAAACATAAAACAATAAATACTATATTTTAATAGGTATTAGCAATATCACAATGAACCATGGCATGATGTTCAGGCAGTTTATGATATCAGTAGAACCACTAGATGTGTTTACAGGATTATAACACAAATAATTTTAGAGTATTATGAAATTAAGAGTTTGTGTGTTTTAAATGATAACATCACTAAAAATATAAAAAAGATAGCAATGCTGAAGAACACCAGAAGCATCACTTTAAAGCGTTATCTAAAAATGTGGATAAATGAGTATGGACCTATACTCTAGGAACCACAGTGAGCTGGGTGGTTTGCTTAAGTGAAAGGAAAAAGAAACCTAAGGAAAAAAACGTGTGCACTTACAAAAAGAGGTGGGAAAACATCAACGAATGTCTCCACTCCAATCCCCTGGCCCATGGGGGTGGGAGAAAGAACACTGTTGCATTAGCTTGTTCCATTGCATTAGGCACACTAAGTCTCAGCATATCTAACTTGCTGAGGAGATGATAAGGAGTGCTGTACCAACCTCATCTTTTCTCTGAAGATACAAAGTAAGAATTAGCTTTGACCCAACACATCCAAGAATGCAGAACAACCTTTTGTTCATATATGCTTTCTTCCCTTAATTACTTTTCCATTACTAAAAGAGCACATTTTAAGATACATTTAAAAAAAAGACAACAGCAGAGCAGCACTCCATCACTTGCAATAACAAAACTGAGTGCTTTATTATGCTGGTTATTTCCTAAGAAGTCTCAGATATATCTATGGCTGTTATTCAGACCTACAGAGGACTAGCAAAACCACAAAGATCATCCCAACCAGGGACAAAATAGTTGTAATAAGCAACTTAATAAGTTACAACAGGACAACAGGCTCCTCTCCAGATTGTCTTTTTGTAAGTAAAAGGGAAATAGGGATCCTTGATTCATGACTTATGAGAATAAAGTAGAGTACCATACAATAGAGACTGCAAAATGGTTTTAGGGACGATGAGCTGTTGTATACCAAAAGGTCTGTCTTCCTTATGCCACATTTTCCTATGGAGAATGCACCACCTTCTCCCAGCTGCTCAGCAAGGAGAAGAGGACACAACACAAACCTTGAGACAAGCTGTCTCTTGGCCAACACTAAGCAGCAACTTTGAACCCACAGGTTCAAAGCAACATCTTCGGAACTCTGAGCTCCCAAATCTCGAACGCCTCTCTCTCTCCAAAGCAGAAAGCTGAGGTTCTCAGAGATAGGCTTTCAGCCCAAAGGTGCTCCCCACAACACTGGGAAGAGGGTGGCCAGGAGCAACAGACTCCCAAACCCCAGGTGCTGATGCTGCTCCAGAGCCTCAGTCCCACCATACATTTTATGGTGTCCAGCAGACACCCTCCAGCCACACTGCAGAGGTGCCAGCCTGGTGCATCGAGCCCACGCTTCCACTCCAAAGCTGGGGAACTCTGGGATGGTGACAGAGACTCTAGTACCTGAGTTCCCAAAGTGCCCCAACATACCTCTCCAAGAGAATTTGGGTAGAAGCTGGTACAGGGACAAGGGCAACTCTGCTGGAATGTGCAAGGAATTTTATTTAGCTTTAATAAATCAGGAATTTCTAACAATGCCAAATTTATATGGAATATTGTTCACCATTTCTAATGCATTAAAAGTATCTAAGTAGCAAGCTTTTCTCTAACACAAAAGCTCTTTTTTTTTCCTTGCTATTCAGCAATTCTTTTCTTTATCTCATTTTCATCAGACTTTAAACAGAAAAAACCTTTTCCTTTCTTCCCCTTTCACTAGAGTATACCTCTTTCTGGGACTTCAGAACAGAATTTGCCTTCTGTGACTTCCCCACATTCAATCTGTTTTGTATGTCACATGTGAAGGAAGAAGAGGGAAAGTTGTCACAAAGACAGCATTAATACAGGAACTTGTTTTACAGGGTAGTAGCCATATAGCCTGGAGAATAAACACCACACAACACAACAGGCTCATGTCTATCAATTTCATCTTGGAGACCTGTAAAGGTACCAAAGTAATTTCAGATTGCTAGCTACCTGCCACATAGATGGTAGCTATCAGCAATAATAATAATAATAATAATAATAATAATAATAATAATAATAATAATAAAGAATTCCTTATAGATTTCATCACCCCAAAGATAGCTTTGGCCCTTTTATAATTACTAGATTGGGATTAAGGAATGGCAAAAGAAACAAACAAATTAATTATTTTATTCTCTAACAGGAAAGAGCAAAGAAAACATATACGGTTGTTTTAATCTTTTTTAAAATATGTTTTACACAAAAGGCTCACATTAATTAAGCTATGATGCCAATAATTATTTTTAGATCAAACCATTCTAACAAATGGAAGTTTATTGGTAGACATAAAAGATCTTCACTGGACTTTTTTATCAGAAGCACTGTAAGAATAGGGAATTACAGGTCTTTTTGCTACTACAAGCTATATTAAGATCATAGCATTGCTGTTCATCTTGAGGTTAATACTAAAATTTTATTTATTATCAAAATACGACATACTTAGGATTATTTTAATTTGAAATATATGCTGGTGTTTCAGATTGATAAACATGAATTAAGTATATATTAAATATAAATACACATGTATTTATGATAACATATTTATGCTCTTTAAGAAAGAGGAATAGATGAGACAGTGATGACTATATATGATAGCAAAAAAAGAAGTGTGAGGACAGAGAGAAGATAAAATGTGATAAAAGAATACATTAGTTACATTAAGCTGTCCACTGCATGAAGTGGTCTTATTCATATTTCCTAGACACCAAATACTTAAAGGTTTTGGGTTAAGTATCTTGGACACTGATTCAGAAAAAACAGTATCAGCTCAGCAGGGAAGGGGCTGCCTCAGAAACATTAAGGGACAAAGCCCAAATTGAACAGTAAGGGAAAGACAGTGAGTACTGAAAGAAATCAGGAGACTGACAATGTTTTTTCAGAACTTAAATCACAGTGTGAACAAATTACAAAGTACTGGCAATACAGGCTGTAACAAAGAGATGCTGAAATCAGATATTCATTTTTACATTAATATCAAAATGGCTTCAAGTCTCAGTAACATTAAACTCAGCAGTATCCTTTAAGTAATTTAGCAGAGCATTTAGGCTTAAATAGATCCCTTAAAAGTTGTCTTTCAAAAGACTCAACCTAAAATGAGACTAGAATAGTATTATCAGTGTTTGCAATTGCATCACCACTTGGGCAGATCCTTAAAGTCCCAAGTTCAGTGTTAGCATGAGAATCACAGACCCATTGAGTTAAAAAAGCATATTTTAATTCCTCTTTCTTAGAGTGGCAGCAGAGAAAAAAATCAACCCCTAAGAATAAGCAAGTAAATAAATAAATAAAATAAATACATAAATAAATAAAAAAAAAGAAAAAAAACCCTGCAAAACATCAAAAGAGGGACCAAGACTCATGGAATTACTGATGAATTTCCTTAACAAGTATTAGTCATTAAAATTAGTAGAAGTCCATACTACCCTTCTACGAAGTAGAGTGCATTTACTACGTTTTTAATTACAAATACAAAATGTGGAGGACCTCACAAAATGATGACAGTATTTCATGCTGTGCCTCTTAACATGGCAACTTCCCAGTGGACCACAGTCACCAAGTCAACACATGCCAATGCACGCGTGTGTGCTTGTACACCTATCTTTTCCTAAGAAACAATTGTGTTTCCTCGTACACATGCATTCTCCTAAGCACTCCATGCACGGACATTGGACAGGGAGAGCTTTGAGAGAGGGAGCCCAAGTTCTTTTATACACTGCCACCAAGGATTGTCCAAAACTGCAGAGACACAATTTCTCAGTCAGTGCAGAGAGCAGACACCTCAGAGCAAGGGTCACCTGTGTGCTCTGCGGTTCGGAGTGTTAGGAATTACATCTGCTTAAACTGCTTAACCTGATAGCTGATCTGCATTGGCACTACTGCAACACTGCATATTTTTATTCTGAGTTCACCACATAAACTATATGCTACAACTTAGGTGAATATAAGAGGTTTTATTAAGCCACAGAAACATTACAAAAGGGAATAATGCTGACCATTGTTTTGTATGCCATGTATTCGCTGGAATAATTTAAGTGGTTTTGCAACTATATCTAAATTCTATTTCAGATTATTTTTCTTTTAAAGACTTAAATGCTACAGCATCTTTTATTCCAGATTAATAGAAATATTTCCAAATATTTTATCTGAATGTTTATTAAAAATTAAGGGGGAAATAATATTCTGAGTTTTCATCTGGGAACTGTGCCCATGCACTGACAGAATGTCTCTCTAAACTTCTATCTTCATTTGTTTATAAGTCTCCTAGCACAAGGCACTGGATATCCTCAACTCCTGCTGCTGAACACAACAGAAGCTGGAGTACTTCCCAAAGGCCCTGTTTGCTCTATTACATACATGCCTTATTTTCCTAAACAATTTTGTATTTGTACAAAGTATATGCACCATTTTTTTCCAATTCTGCCTTTGTGATATATATATATATATATATATATATATATATAAAAGTGTTCTCCCATAGTGCAATGCTGGCTGCCACCTGGAATCCTCATCAACCTATATAGCTGTATTACCTAGTTATTTCCTATACAGGCATACTAAATTTCACTGGTTACAAAGAGCATACTTATATTAATGTTTTAATGATAAATAAACTGTTTTCATCATTTTATGTAGAATTTGCCTTAACAGCCTTTCAGTTTTGCTATGAATTAGTATGTATTGTTACCTCATCTGTAAAGTAGTGCCTAGTTATCCTTGATGTAACAAGGGAATAGTGCACAGCTGATGCCATCATACCTAAAAGTTATTGAATTCACCAAAATAGAGAGAAAACACTTACTTTGCACCTTCTTATGACTTAGGTGCAAATCCTGGAGTGTATTATAAACTGGTCTTTACAACCTATGAACAGATACTATAAGTCAGGCAGAAATAGGAACTCCCTAGGGATGCTGTCCAAAAAAAGAAAAGTAGCCCCTGTGGAGTAACTCCTCCTAAGTCATGCTGCCGCTGCTGCTGAAAACATGCAATGAATCCGTCTGCAGTTGGAATTTCAGATGCCATAATCCCGTACAGAATGTTGTCTAATTATTTTATTATGCATAATAAATGTAAAATATTTATTTTAGCTTCCATAATTATATTAAAAATGTATGCTATTTATTCTCAGTCTTGTAAGACATCCTTCACAAGTCATATACTTTATAGGAAGGAATGCATGCTGTTTTGCTGGCCTGGCTATTTGTTTTATACAACTTCTACACCTTCTTATCTATGACTAAGGAACACCCCTGCATATTGCCTTCCATTCTCTCACCACCTATGCAAAATGAACCATACAGTGGAATCCCAGAGAACTGAAAATTATTTTCTTTAATCACAGCAGAGGGATGGCCCGAAGCGCATTAACATAATATCAGTCCCACACTCTTGTGGTCAAAGTATTAGCAATACTCTTTCTGCATCATGAAACTACACCAGTGCTTCTCCCAAGCACTATAATCCAACAAATTTGATCATGTGAGAAAAGCAGGATTCTGCCTTTTGCATGCCCTCCTCCATGTAACTCAGATCCATTTCACTGAAACATCACCCTCACACAAACCATGAACGTAAATTGCCTGAGAAGTTGCAGTAGTTATACAGATCAGAACAAATGGGAGTTAAATTTAAACCCTTACATATGAATAAATGAGATTTCCCTTTCTTAGACATACGCAAAAAAACAGTTTAGTTCTGAAAATGCTGTGTATCTGCATCTTCCATCGACAACATCAGACTTAGGGGAATTTTTCACTTCTGCAACCAGGTTAAATTAAAGGACCCAACTATGCTGCAGGTTTAGAAAGTCTGTCCACAGATTGTACAGCCAACAGATTTAGAAACCTGTGTCACAGGTGCTGTTCATTTTCAGGATGTTATACAGCTCTTCAGTGCTTACTGTGCCCATTACCAAATGCAAACAGTATTGTTGTCAGTGTTACTCCAGGGTGGTGTCATCTGAAAAGTTCAGCCACATAACACATCTTTTTTAAATGACTAGAAAATATAAAATAAGCATTGCATAAGTAATGGTAGTGTAGGGCCCTGTGAGACCAATTCTGTATTATAAAATTAGGTTGAACATTAATTAAGGGTGAATGAATATTTTTGTATGACAAAGCACATTGACTTAAGAACGAAGAGACATGCTGTGTGATTTGAAAAAGTAAATGCAAAGGAAAATCATGCATATTTTTATCTAAATAGGGAAAACCTAAACTGAAAACCCAAATGTGAAAAATATGTAACCAAAAATACAAGTAAATGTTTGTGTTTATGAATATTATATCTTGCTTCCTTCTAAAGGATTTTAAAACTAGACTGAAAACATAATTTCAAATTATAATTGTTACTGGAAGTCATATACTACTGTATCGAAAAGCAGATGTCAATTTCTTTGTCATCAAAATACAAAATATTTAGACAAGAATTAATATCAAGTGGTCACAGTACAAAAACTAGAGATGGAAGGGAACATTTTTCACAAGAATACTGAAGTAGAAATATAAGCATATGCATACTATAGAGAATTTATAATTTGTAAGCTAAAAATGCTAAGTTAGTTTACTATTCCCTTCAGAAAACCACATCCATTCATGTCTTTTTCTAGTTAAAAAAAGAATGTCTCATGCTGTGTGCTATATAGGGAATAAATTGCCTTTTCTGTTCCATGCAGCCAAAATCACTCTTTTCCCCATAGTATCATACAGCTGATTTCACTTCAGTTTATAAAGTTTATAACAGTTCCTAAATTCAGATTAGTTTCTTCTAATAGCCCTTTTTCTGTACTTCTAGCCAGAGTTATTTAGCCTTTCACTCACTAGACTGGCAAGAATTTTTGCAGGATGATTATTCACAATTTCAGGCTGAGGAATTGAAAAGCTTGAAGTTAAGACTCTCCAAGAATACTCTGAGCACCAATGAGCTGAATGGGAATAGTTAAAATATCTTGTACTTAGCCACTGTTTTAATTCAAGTGTCTCAAACTATTTTATAGAACAGAGATCAGTTATCAATGAAAGGAAACTTTATATTAGGACTACCAATACTTTCCTCCATATCCCAACACAAAAAGAGGAATATTCACCTGAAAGTACAAGGCTCATTAAAGAGTCTGCAGTTGCCAAGCAACACGAAACAGCAACACATGAAATACTCTGGATGAACTCACAGTGCAAGGGCCGAGCTCACAGCATCACAATGAGACCTCAACCACTAGACTTAGTAGTGAATTTTATCATTATTAGATCAGGAGATTTTAAAATCTTCATTTTAATATTTTCTCTAGGTGACACTTGCATACCATCTGCTGAATTGGTGCAAACAGTATTATTTACAGAGTTGCTAATAACTTTCCTTTAAAAGAGAAATACTACGTGACTTGACAAGGAGGCAACGTGATTCCCTTAAAATTGTAGTTTGAAATGAAGAGAGGTGGATAGAGAGCAGAACATATACTTGCCAACAAGGCTGGCTAATATCCCAGGACTGTGGAAACTGGCAGGCACAAGCAGGACTGCTGAGCTAATAAATACAGCAGCCCCTCTACGGGCTCCTCTACAGCTACACGGAGTGGCTCACTGCCTCTATGAACTTGCAGCAGCAGCAGCCCAGCTCTGGTTCCTGCATCCCTACCAGATGTTTTTTAGCTGAGCTTGGAACACATTTCCTGCAGAATCAAAGCTTCATCAGCTGGTATCTGTAGAGATCAGCCTCCAAAGGTTAGGTCAAAATTGGCCTGTGAAGGATGGAAACTAACATTCTATTGTCATGAAACATTTATTTTTCCATAATATAAAAGCAGGGTATGCCCAGATATTTCTTGTTAATCCTGATAAAATATGCTTTGCTTGCATATTCTCTAATAACCTCCAGTATAATAAAATACTCCTAAAAAACTTGCTATTTCTTGGAATTTATATCCCATACAGAAAACTCTTTATCCCAAGTAAAATGATCTCCTGTCTTTCACTCAACAGAGCACTGGGTTATGCATTTTGTCATCCTGAATGAGGGAAGTGCATCCAGTCACTGGATGTGTGTAACAAACCCCAAACTGATTCACATCTACAACACTCCCGTTCTCTTTGGTCTTCAAGCCTAGGATCTCAAACCCACTGTAACCCACTTCTCATTACCTAGCTCTGTAATAAGATTATTCCTGCCAATTGGGATGACTCAGTAAAAGTGGATGACCGCAAGATTAGGTGTCCTAAAACACACAGCATTAAAGACAGCACTTCTTTTACCTTCAGTGCAGCACATCATGTCACACAAATGCTTATATGCTCTCACTTCACTCAACACAGACCTTTTAACACAACTGCTCTGTCAAATGAATACCACCTCTAATTCCTAGATGACTTACTGAAGCTGACAAAACCACTTCTACTTGTAAAGAAAAATATAAAGAAAGCAGGGACATGCTTAAGGTAGCAGCATAGAAACATAGCCCTCTCCCCCTGAGGTTATCAAATTCAGATCTCTGCAGCTCTAGAGTGTGATTTAATGGGTGCTCAGTACAGAAGAGTTCACAGAACATTTGCCCCACACAAACAAAACAATGCAGTGATAAGTTTTGTGCAGAAAATGTGTGACCACTGCATAAGCTTTCTGTACAAGAGTTTTCTGTAAAGTAGCTCATAAATAGCATGAAAACAGGTATTATGAAAGCAGATAGGCTTCATTATATAGTCTTGCTTTAGGAAACTACATTAAAATTTATACTAAAGGAACATTACAGTTGTATGTTCAGGATGAAAAGAAAATAAAAAATACTATAGGGGTATAATCAAATGTTTAACTTTCCCCTCTAGTGTGGATGCATCACAACACATACATCTAATCATATGCCATTTATCAAATATAATGCTGTTTTTTAAAAACTTTTTGAACATCAGCTCTTGCAAATTGCCCACAAAATACTTCTATGGATTCCTTTATGGTACACATAGACTAGCCACCTGACTGCAAGGTATTAAAAGTATTCAAGAATACAGAAGAAGTGTAGTTAAGAGAAAAGATGCACTTAAGAACCAGTTTGAGATCATTTAATAAGTAGTCTATAATAAACCAAAGACAAACAGGCAATAAGCACCAGAAGTAATCTTCAATGTGCAATCACGTGATTCTTTTAAAATTTAATCAACTGCCCTAACATGGGGATGGGTTTTAGTGGTGTAACATGGGAGGCTTTGCCATGCAACCAACCCTATGGCCAACTTTCATCCTAACACCCTGGCTAGCAAGGAAAAGGAAAATTGGAGCAGAACAACAAGATTCTGAAGAACTGTAACTAACTCGAGTTGCTTCCAGTTCTAATAAGTGTCTGGTGAGTACTTAGGCTGGTAAGCCTTTTAGAGAACTTTTCTTGGTGAAATGGTTGCAACTCAACCAAGAAAAATTTCAAAAGCGCAAATTATTTGAAAAGGCAATGTAGATAAGCAGCCTCACCACAGAGAATTCAAACAGACACTGGAGCAGCTGTGAAACAAACACTCAACATTAGCACTGTAGTGTTACCACTAAAAGGTTTCCCATAATTTGTTTTTCTTTATAAAGTAACACCTAAATACTGAAGACTAAGTTTTTTAATTTAGCTCCTAATTTAATATATAATTACTGCTGCCCTGATGGTGTTTTAATGGCAATATATTTTTATTGGTGACTTCAAATGAACCTCATCTGATCACCTTAACCCTTCTCTCATCATGCTTTAGTTAATGACTCATTACCTGTAGTCACACCAGGGACATCTGTAAGGCTTTTCTCCAGTATGGACACGCTTATGCCGTGTCAGATGCGATTGTGTTGTGGAAGCAAAGTTACACTCATCACATTTGAATGGTTTCTCTCCTAGAAGGTGACAAGAGAAGATTATCAGTTTTCATCTACAGAAAAGGAAGACAAACCCAAATTTCTGGCATAGCTCTTGACACAGCTTTTAGCCCGTGTGTATATATAGCAAACATAAATGCAACATAAATTTCCAAATACAATGCATTAACTGCAAAATATGACAGAAACACATCAGTATCCATCTGACTTCTCACAGGGAATTACACAGCAGCAAAAAGGAGGAGAAAGAACAGCACTGAAACAGAGTAACCTTGTTACTGGGTCTCACTCTATGAAAATACCCTAACCAGGTGACAGGCATTTGTCTCACACCACATCTTCTCTTAAATCTGGGCCAAGAACAGCCCCAAAAGCAACATAGGGGAAGGCAGAAGGTGAAAAACCACACTGATGCTTGTATTCAGCATATGCTCAGAAAGGAACATCTCCAGGTGAGAAGTGTCTTTGTTTCCATCTCCAATCTAAATTTTTAATGTTATCCTTTAAATCACATAAATAAACTACGACTGAGAATATGAATCAGAACTCTCTGCTCCACTCCCCTTATCTTGCCTGTTAGTCTTCTGCCCTTGTGAATATTTTCTGAACAGTAAGCCAATTTTCAGCAGAAGGACTTGAAAGGTTAATGAAAATAAAACAAACAAACACCAACTACTAAACTTCGACTAGGACAATATTTTCAGATTACTTAAATTCAATCTATGCTGAATATAGAGCTGCACTGAAAATTTCTAGAGGACTACTAATTGAGGAAAAGTAAAATCTTTAGTGTCTAAGTTGCTATGTGAAAAGAGTCCTTTTCCTTCTACTGGAGGGGGTCTATCCCTTAGAAGATACTAAGACAAAACCTCATGACAGATACAATGTGATGACTAGTTAAAACACCTACCTCCCATTTTTCCAACTGGTTGTCACAGAAACATTCCTTGGGGCTTACAGGCAGACATAGTTACCATTTAGGGAGGAAAGAGGTTTTTCTTTTGTATGGAGAAGCTAAAAGCCAGTTCCTAACTTACATTATCTTCACTGCAGTGTGCAAGCCTTCCAACATATTTATCTAAAAACTACATAAGGAATCAACATCCTTGATTTAAGAAGTCTGGATTAAACTGCTAGAAACAGACATGTACTTTGTAGATTGTTCAGAGATCTAGGACAGGCAGTTTCAAATTGAACCATAAGCCTAATAGCAGGTATAATTTGAAGTTTTTCAGACTGACACAAGACACACCCCAGCATAAGACTATCAGTAAGAGTGGCCTACTGCAACCAGTAGCAAATGGCCACTCCCAAACGGCCATGCCTTCAAGATAAAATTTTCAAGCTGTTTATACTAGGAGACACTGAAGATTTTGGAATAGACTTTTCCAGAATTCTGAGAACAGAGAGAAATAAATATTTTTCATTCTTGGAGATTGTTGGGGTTTTTCTTCTCAAGGGAAAAAGATATGCAAGGCCCTCAGGGTTTGAAAAACCCCTAATGCTGGATGGAAAGACAACAGAGCAGCTTCTGAAAGCTCCAGAAAGAGTTGGAATAATTGCTTTTAGCAGCTGTGGGAGAGAATACCAGCCAATGTTTTTCATTTATTGTTTCATGGGACAAGGAAAGGTGAAGGGGCAGGACACAAAGCCAAAGCCTCCATGCTGGACAAATTGAGACTGCTAGAAAGTATGTCTTTCCTGCCCCAAATGGGGTTTTCTTGTCAGACCCTGACACTCTGCTCTGGAGAAGCTGATTCTCCCAGCAGCTTGCATGGCAGTGGCTGCTGCTTCAATTAAACTCTCTGGGAGGCCATAGACTCCCTAGCAACGTAACCTGTTCTTGAACTGAAGATTTCCTGTTCTGATTTATTTTATCATCTAGCATTAAAGAAGATAGCAACATTTTCGAGCCTAAGTAGTTAAGCCACAGGTATTTTAGATAACATACATACTTATTTTAACTGCTTTCATTTAAAATGCACTAGAACCTTGCCAACTTGCCCCCGTGTAAAAAAGGCAGATCTGAACTGAGATTTTTAATTTGCCATTCAGGGGAGAACGGATCAAATAAAGGTTTGCTGCTGTGCCAGGGCAAGGCCAGTAGGGCTGACAGCTGAGTGAGGGCCTGTTGAAGCCAGAAGGGCTTGCAAATTCCATCGTGACCATAAGAAAAATGGTAATCCTTGCCCACTGCTACAGGAAGTTTCTCCTTAGGAAATCCTTGTGGCTAACTGCTCCTGTCAAGTAGACTATGTGTAAATCTCACCTGACAGAAAATACATCACAGCAGTACCACACAACAAAAGCCAACTAAATGGGGAGGAAAAAAGACAGCTTAGCACAGCCTGCAATTCTTAGCAGCTGTACATAAAAACCAGTATTTTTATGGAAAATTAACCAGGTTAATTAGTACAGTTGAAAAAAAACTAAAAGAGAACTAGGTATTTCTTTGGATTGGGTGATATTGAAGAGCATATTAGCTGCAGGAGTACTTTTATTTACTTGTTTATTTATTAAAGCTTTCCACAGACCCAGTGATTTAAGAATTTTTTGTCTTTCCTATCTATGGGCCAGGATGCTTCTAATCTGTCTTTGTGTCCCAGTTTTCCCTCCACCCTCTTGCCCCCAGACATTTCAGGCAATAAACATAATTCTTTTAATATGGGCTGCCATTAAAAATTCCAAGAGGACTCTTGTTCACCCCCTGTCAAGGTTCTAATTCATACAAAATTAAAATTACACAAGTAAAAATATCAGTATTGACAGTATTTTTTTAAAACAACAGTACATAATAACTTTAAAATAGTGTATCCATAACCATAAGGACAAAGTCTACATATTTAAAGACCAATAAAGGTAAAAAAAAATTAAATCACCTCCCCATCTCCATTACCACTACAGAAAGATTTATCTGTCTCTCACTGTCTCTACCTTTATCAATAACAAGCCCCATGAAATAAAAGATAGGTGCCCCAAAATGATTCAATGCTTAACAAGCTCCGTGGAGGAACAAAAAAGGACACACATTCCAAGATAAAGGAACCACTCTGAGGGGATTTACTTTAACACAAGCACTTTCAAAAAGATACATTTCCTGACCATGGGATTACAAAAGAAATGGCTTTGCATTTTTGACAATACTGTAACCAACTTCTGAAGTGCATCTGTTTTTTAAGTAACCTGATATGGAAAATTTGAGCTCCAACAATCAAAAATTGTGGAAGAAAATGACAAAAGGGCCACTTCATAGGGAGAACAAGCATATAAAAGCAGTTATTAAAGCTGCTGCTAATCAGTAACTGAAGTTTTCTCTTTTTTTTCTTGCTACTGGACAAGTTCTCTTAGGTAGGGAGAAAGTTTTAAAAACCCAGGTTTTTGGTGTCTTTGCTGGTCAAAGGTTTGCTATAATCAGTTTGCCAATCTGCTGTAAATATTGGTGTAAATAGAAAAGGGAAAAAACAAAGATGCTCTTCAAATTTTATCTCTTGCTGAAAAGAGCAATAAGTCTTCTTACTGTGCTGTATTTCCTGTGGTATTCAACATTATAATTTTTTTAAGCTGTGGTGGGGAAGCTGAAGGGAAGAAGCTACATTATACATATAAATTCAATGCCAAGTAATGTAACTACACATTAAAGTCAAAGAGCAGTTCACATGAGAAATAGAAACACAAAGTGAGTCACTCATCTGGATAAAAACACATATATTATTAAATTTTCTTTCTTTATTACATTGACCTATAAATGTCTTGAGATGAGTGAGCAGAAGCAATCATACAAACAGTGCTCTGTACAATATAAGCTACCATCTTCAAAAATGCATGAAAATATTTGAACAAAGACACGGTCTCCTTAAGCAGTTCCATAGGTTCATGGTGACTGCCACAGCAGTGCAGAGTAAGTGTACTTACCCACTAATACTTTACTACTGTTATGCACTTCTATCAAGCCTGGGAAGATCCCACCACAACCAACACATGGAAAGCAAATGCAGACTGTTGATGTGTAGAAGATGAGGATGGGGTTTTTGCAATTTGCAGGAGTACTAACCAACATTAAAAAAGGGATTTTATGCAAGAGAACACAGGCTGTGACTGATAGCACTGTGGGACTGAGTCAGTTACTACAGCACAACATGGAAGTTTACTGGGAAACATTTAGAAGAACGGGCAAACAAAGGAGGTGAGCAGAACAGTAAGAGAAAATATAAAGAAAAGTTATTTTAAAATTATGAATTGTTTCCATGTTTTCATTTCAAGCCAGAAATAATTACCCTTGCTTGTTTTTTCTCTCTTATGCAATTTCCTAGTTGATCATGATTAAGACAAAATATTTAAATAATCTGCTATTATATGCTTCTTGTATGTGTGTGTGTGTGTGTGTTTATTTTTGGTGGCTGATTTAGAGGTTATTTACCCTTTTTTGTTACAAAATTCAGGTAATCGTTTAATTCTTAGTGTAATTCAACTTTAAATCCAGCAAAAACTATCTTCAGGAAGATTTTCTTACTGGAACAAAATAAGAATCAAAAAAACTCGGTTCAGGATGACTGAAAACACAAAATCTTTTCCTTGCAGCCTTGTTGAGACACCAGAACTACAGCATCTGTGTTCCTGCAGCACCGCAAACTATCCCTTATTTACCACATAGCACCAGCTGATACTGAGAGTGGTCAAAGTTTCTTCAGACAGTTTATCACAGCCTAGGCAGCCACAAGTGCCTATTGTAAAGCATTTGGCAGGCAGAGATTTAAGTATTCCTTTCAGTGTGATAAAACTCTGTGGTCAAACTCTGGACCACTCCTTAAGCCATTGCTTCAATTCACAAACAGAAGTTTACGCCCTGGATATTCACACCATCAATGAAAGACTTTCAGAATACCAGAGACAGATTCTTGCAGAATGTGACTGGAAGAAGGTGCACTCAGGTCGTAAAACAATGTTGGAACATCTTCCCAGGACAAAATCAGCCAAGAACTTCCCTTATTCTCTCTCCAAAGCATATGTTTCTCACAGGACCAGGTCATCATTACAGACATGATGTATTTAAAACAGAATAAAAACATCAACTGGTAAAACACCAGGAATCTCTTGATAGGTTAAATTATTTGTTGCTACTTTACAGTTGAGATGGCCTATATCAGTGAAATCTTCATGCAGTTGCATCATGTTTACAAATATATTAAGTACTAAAGTTTTTGAAGTCTTGAAACTAATGGCTTTTTCTTTCAGTTGAACAATCCCGTACTTCTTTTTATTTAAAATGAAAAGCATGTCTTCAAGGGATAACATCCTGTTTACCAAACGGGTCTATACAGTTTGCTGCAAGAGTGACTGAGGCTCAGCTTTTTTCACATCAAGTAATACTTCATGTTGCCTGTAATATTTCTAAAGAAAATGCATCTTTCACAAGATAAAGTCATTTCTCCAGGTACAAAGAAAGAATCTCATCTAAAAAGAGAAGAACGGAGTAAGAAATACCAGAATAAAGAGTATAAAGAATAAAAAGTCTAAGTGGCTGGTCCAGTCTTCCCTTGTGTCAAATCTCTACCAGCAGCTGAACATTTCTCTGGGGTGTCGGGACATCTCAGGCCTTGAGTCTGGGATGAGAGGAGACTTGTTAAGTTGGTTAAGACTCCTTAACTACATGTGAGGATTTGTTCATTTGCCCTAGAACTGTGGGCCTCTGACAGGTAATAGAAGTAAATTTTGGATTGGAAGATGTTCTGTGTCAGCCCTCTTGACAGCTTGTATTACAGTAGGGAATTATTTAAGCCATTTAGAGTATTTTTGATACCTATCCCTTTCCAACCTGATTGTAATTGACTTTGGCATTCTGCTTTGGGAAAATTGTGCCAACTGGAGACAGAGAAAAAATAAAGGTGAAAAGAAAAGTACAAGGAGGAGTGCACGCAGCTAATGACTGAGATAAAGTTGAGCACTGGATGAAAACACAATGGAATCCATGCAAGTGCAACAATGCTAGCAAAGGTGGATTGTGTCATTCTCCTTGAAACAAATAGAAGGTACAGATAATTTTTCTGCTAAAGAATCATCTCTGATTGTTTGTGCCACAGAGGCAGATAAATGCCAAAAAGATAGATCCCTCTGCCTCTGAGATACTGTCCTATATAGTATAAAGTTAATAGCAAAGTAATAACGAGCCTCCAGTCCTGACATAAAATATAAAGTTATGCTTGCTAGATGCAAGCTTCATGATCTATAACCTGTAAATCCCTGTGATCATAGCACAGGAAACCTCTACCACACTGGCAAAAGAAGGGCAAAAATGCCTTCAAAAACCTGGACAGCTTTTCACCAGGAGTACACCATATTTTCAGCCTAATTTTGCACATAAATCAGGAAATAAAATAGATTTCCTCTTGGCTGGTGGCCTAATGATACTATATATATATACACACACACACATATATTTGATGATAAAGGCTTACATTTCTGAGAAACTAGATCTGCACTCACATCATAGGTACAGACAAGATGGGTAAATACAAGAATTTGCATTTCTTCTATATCCCTATCCTGAAATAAGTGTTTACCATTTGTGTGGCTGCATTGACTATGAGTCCTAGATATATGCAAGATCCCAATCTGTGACATGGCAGGGCAATGAAAAACAAAAGGTATTTCCTATCCTCTTGATAACAATGATTTATTTTTGCTAAAGAATTAATTAATTAATCGATTTCTTAGCCCACATTTGTTAAACTTGTTCCAACATGTGAAAATTCTTCAAAGGTCCAGAAAAATAGAAACTTTAATTACAACTGAAGCATACAGCTTTTATTCCGGTAGTTGTAACCGCTCACGTTATCATTCAGAGTCTAATAACAAGATAACTTATTATGTTTACTAAATTACTTTTATTGGTCACTTGAAAAATACAAACTTCCTGCAGTGAATGGGAACTGACTGTGGCATTATTCTTCCACAAATTTATGTTCCTTGTTATAAAAAAAATATTAAGAAAGTAGGATAACTAATGAGACTTGCAAGCAAATTTTGGCCTTGAATACACATATTTTTTTTAGAGCTTATCTGTTTCAAGATATTGACTAGCACTGAAAATCCCACCTTTCTGAAAGCATCAGAATCTCCTCCAAATATGGTTGCTTTAAATAAACTAAAAACAGAGTGGGAAGAATGGCTCCAGGCTCTCAAGAAAGAGAGTAGCTGCTCTCCAGGAAATTACACATTTAGATGGTATATGTCCTGAATGAAGATTAGTTTATACATGGACATAATAAAATCTCCCACTGTGATTCCTTTACAAAATCCATGGAAAATTCATGATGTAACAACTATGGCTTCTCATTTGTTAGCCATTTCTTTCCACTGTACATTAGACAATGGTCACTTAACTCACATTGCAATTCCTGATGATATTACATTATCCTCATGATAGTCAGTAAAACAAAAAAACTACAGTGGCTTAAACAGCAACACTTCTACGTCTGTTTGAACAAAATCTATTCAAATAATCAAACACTTACAAAGAACTACTAAAAAGCACAATTAAGGTAGAATGTATTAATAAATGTTTAATACTTACACTTTTTCTGGTCTTCTGAAACTAAGAACCAATTTAATTTTGCCTGATATTAAAATTTTATAACCATGTGGTAGGAAAGCTTTACTAATTCTGGGAGAGAAATTTTGCTTTACATGCCAGCCATGTGGTAACTCTTAAAGTTGCACCTATTAATTAAAAACTATCTTAAAATTACGAAAGGGCAACTGAAACAACGTTAGCTTTCAACCATGCTTCAGTCCAAAAAAACTGATTAATTTATATGTAGTCTCTAATTTTCACCCAGGGACATTCTAGCAGTCTCTTGCAAAATCTTCACAGTAGGTAATCTATTTGGGCCTTGGAAAAAAAAATTAGTAGATTTAGTATTCATTGAAAGAAGAAAGCCAGTCTTCACAATTCTACTTCCTTCAGAAAAAAAACCCCCAAAAAACCCAAACCCACCAAAAATACCCCGCACTCACCCCCAAGCAATTATTCAAACTCCCAGCTAACAGATTTGATGCAGACCCTGGGCATAGCAATTTCACAAAAACGAGAAAAAGCAAAGCAAACAATGAGCCAATGTATTATTTGTGCTGTAACGTGCTATTTGACTTGTGTTTCTCCCCAGTGCAGAGGGACTCCCTTGCTGGGGAAAACACGGCGAAGAGTAAAGACAGCTTTACTGACCTGTGTGCTGCCGCCGGTGCTTGGTGAGGGCATGACGTGTCCCGCCGGCAAAGCCGCAAAGGTCACAGAGGAACGACTTCTCGCCTGTTGCAACAATAAACAGATGAGGGACTGCGGAGGTCACAGATCATTAAAACATATCTATCAAGGCTTTCAGGGTTACTAATTCCTCCAATCAAATGTTTCCATGTAAATATGTCAAATGGGAATGAAATTACCACTGCGGTTTATTGACTGTGATAAAATCTGAAAAGCACCACTGAACATAATTACATACTTGTCAGACCCATAAAAATTAGCTTTATTATCAATGGAATGGTTTTGTACAACTTCATTTCTGTTAGATGTCTTCCAGATGGGGCTGCTTTATGCACTTGAACAGTTTTTATGCATATCCTGATTTTTTACAATTCCCATACATCTGGCCTTTCTGAGCTGAGTAAAGATTGCCTGGAAAAAAAGTTAATATACTGTATATATGATTCTGCTTAAATAAAATATATTTAATTTACTAACAAATTAAAGGTACTGAGAAATTTTCAACAGACTAGGTCACAGTCATCTTTAGTTACCTTCTATTTACTAATAAGTATTAAATTATTTTCTTGAACACAAGAAGAGTGCAGGCAACAATAAAAGCCAAATTATTCAGTACCAGTGGCAATTCAGCACTGTTTATGTTTCTGAAGTTTTCATGGCATAAGAAAACAGGTCTGGGGATTGCTGCTGAAATTGCAGCTGAACTCACATTGTTCGTCTTCAAATGATAATTCTTCATTCCAAACCTCTGGACCAATTTGAGAGATTTTGGCAAGCTCAATACTCATTAAAAGTGTATAAATGCCCTCTTTTTAGCTTTTTTTTTTTTTTTTTTAACAGAAGCTAGGATTTTGCCCTGTTGCCTATAAATACAGTTTATCATTTCACAGCAATATTTTTACTCAGTATGTACTAACATGCACGGAATTCTCAGTCCATAAGGGCCACATGGAAGGTCATTAAGAAGTAGTAACACTAACCTCATAGTCTCAATAACTTGAGGTAAGACTGAAATTTTAATTTTTTTTTAAAGAATCCTGTTAGTCATTTGGAGCCAAATTTTCTCCTTCCACAGTAACACAGCAGCAAGGGGGCTGGTGGGGCAATGATGCTGAGTTCATTGAAATTAACAGTCCTCCTGTGGAGACGGAAGGATGGAAATCTCCATGCTGTTTATTCCCACATAACCAGGCACAGGAATACACAGACTTTCTGGAAAGGCATGGTACCTCAGTTAACTTCACATAAGCAAGAGAGCATCTCATGAGTGGGAGCTCCCAGGAGAGCCTTGCAGGGCCCAGCTGCCCTCTCCCAACAACAGCCCGATGAGGTCTCTGAGGAACCCCAGCTCTTCACCCAAGTTGCCCAAAATGAGGGAGTCCCTGGGCCCTGTGATACCAAGAGGAAAGCAATTCCAAAGTTTCCAAGGCAGCTTGAATCCTGCCACCAAAATGGGATGATAAAAGAGCTGCTAAACCTCTGCCACATAGTGAGACTATGAAAAGCAATGGGCACATATTTCAGAATTTCACTGTTTCAGAAAAAGCAAATGGTGCATTGTTATTTTCTGCGCCCAAATCTGGCCATGTAAAGCAGACTGAAATTATACAGGACTTAGGGCTTTTTTGAAATTTTGGTCTGTTGATGAGAGTATCCCAGAAAAGTAGCTAAGGTGCAAAATAATTTCAGTACATCTTTTGGGAGTCAATTCCAGCAATCTGTTATTATAATTGAATCTAAAAAAAAAAACATCAGAAAAAGCAGAACAGAAAATCATTCTCACTATCACATGAAGATGCAGTTGTGCTAAATGATGTAACAAAGTTTGAATTTTACTGCAAAATGTTTGTCAATAACATTATTGCTGAGGCTATGCATGATTGTTACACAGAGATTTCTGCAAAGTCTCTTCCAAGCTTTTTTTTAAATTACTTTATGGCATTTTAAAAATCAGGATCTTCAGCATGTAGCACTTCAATTAATCAAAATATTGAAGAAAAGGAGTAGAATGACTACACATAATGCTTAATTATAATTAAATATTAATTTAATTAATTAATCAATTTTAAGTATAAATCTTTCTAACTAGCCGTAATGCCTAACACCCCAGCATAAAATTCACACTTTGAAGTTAAATGCCATTCCATGCCTACCAAGAAATTGCTCATCATCTGTATATTATCATAAATTAGCTCATGTTGTGTTTAACATCTAGGAGCAGGCCTCAGTATGGCCTGCAGCTTCATACACTAACGAGGACACAGAACACCTATAGCATCTTTGCAGGCTCATGGAATTACTGGGTAGTTTATATTTGGGCCTTTGTAACAGCTTTTGAACCACAAAGAAATCATTCAAAATCAAGGAAGGGCTTTAAAGTAGGGAAACTGATCCATCCTATAAAACAATTTGCCAGTTAAATACTTCACACTCCTCTAGGTCGAATCTAGGAGCTCTCATGCAGGCAGAGCTCTTGAGGGAGGTTTTGAATCTGAAAACATGGGACTGAAGGAAATTTGGCTCCTACTTTTTAAAACCAGGAAAGGTGGTGATGCCTCTGATTTTTTGCAACATTCATTTTCAGGCATATTAATAAATTAATTACTTTATTTGTTGTATGTATCGTGGTATACATACAAATACAAATATCTCCAGAAACAGAGAACACTTCATCATCTGTGACTTTAAGTTCAGTTGGACAGTATTTCCTAGCCCTGAAGCTTGATGGGGGATGTATCCCTCATATCTAGACATAATATTTAATTTGATGTTTGAGCATGTATTGATACATTGATGTATTTTACATTCTTCTAGATATGCTTAACAATTTTATCATTCCCATCTCAGAATTTGCAACTTTTTAACTTTTAGGAAAATGTAAAGGCAATATTTCACTTGCTGTACAGGGGGCTGATCTAACTTGCCATGTTTATATGATAGCAGAAATGCAATAGAAAATGGTCCTTTTCTTAACAACTTGAATTAGTTTCAAGTGTGCCATTTTGCATTCAAATGTAGAAAGACACGGAAACCAATCCTTTATTTTCTATTAGAAAACAGCCACTGTCCCCTATCTCTCATTATGGTGCAGACTACAAGACCTAACAACAAAAATCCATATTATTGATCTAGCCAAGTCTCCACAATTATTCTTTAGAAGGAAACGCCGACAATAAATTACATCTGCACTGGCTTTTCATCTGCTGTTCGATATAAGTGATCTCTCAGGGCAGGCTGGAGACCTTAAATCGTCAACACCCTTGTCAAAGAAGCTAAGGAGGCCTGGGCTTCCCACAAACAGCTCTGAAGGAACTTTTAACCTACAGTTTCAAGCTAAAGCACAGATTTTCAGAAAATGGGGAAGAATCTGTTCAGGAATAAT